>NW_011888868.1:4331290-4333439 GCF_000151845.1 Pteropus vampyrus | reverse complement strand
CCATAAAAGATGAACCAAAACAGGCTCTCACCAAAACACATCATAATTAAGATGCCAAATACTAAAGACAAAGATTACCTTAAAAGTAGCAAAATAAAAGCAGTTAGTTAGATACAAGAAAGTTCCTATAAGTCTGTCAGCTTATTTCTCAACAGACTTTGCAGACCAGTGGAATTAGCATGAAATATTCAAAGTGATGAAAAGCAAGAACTTACAACAAATATTTACCCAGCAAGGCTATCATTTAATATCAAATGAGATATTAAAGATATTCTAGATGAGATAAAGCTAAAGGAGTTTAATACCACTAAACCAGCATTGCAACAAATGTTAAAGTGATTTCTTTAAGAAGAAAATTTTAAAAATCAAAAATATGAATAAGAAAATACAGCAAAGAAAAAAATTCAGACTGACAAGGGCAAACACACAATAAAAGCAGAAGATCAAGCAACAATAAAGCTAGTACACAGGTTAAAAGGCAAAAGTAGAAAGAAAGGTATATTTACAATAAATTAAAGAATACACACAGTCACAAGAACAAAAGAAGTAAAAATTAAAGACAGAAACATAAACAGAGGAGATGAGTAAATATAGTGGTGATTTTAGAATATGTTCATACTTAAGCAACTATCAATTTAAAATAGGCTGCTATAAATGTATCTTGGTATATGGGAAGCACATGGTAAACACAAACCAAAAAATCTATAAGAGATACACAATAAATAATGAGAAAGGAATTTAAACAAAATGCTATAGAGATAATCTACATGCAAGATAATAGAGCGAGAGGAAAAAAAATTACAAAAACAATGAGAAAACAATTAATAAAAGAGCAAGCTGTGCACTTATCAATAATTAGTTTAAATATAAAGAGACTAAATGCTCCCATCAAAAGACCTAGATGGCTTAATGGATAAGAAAACAAGACCCATACATATGTTGCCTAAGAGAGATACACTTCACATCAAAAGACACAGGATGAATGAAAGTAAAAGAATGAAAACAGATTTTATGCAAATGGATGAAAAAAAGCTGGAGTAGCAATATTTTTATCATAATAAATAGGCTTTAAAACACAGGCGATAACAAAAGAAGAACATTCCATAATGATAAAGGGTTTACTCTAACAAGAAGACATATCTCTTGTAAACATTTGTGCACTCAACACAGGATCACCTAAATAGATAAAACAAATACTAAGAAAAAAAGAAAAAGAAGAGATAGACAAAAAGATTATAATAGGGGACATTAATATTCCATTGACACCAATGAGAAGGTCTATCAGACAGAAAAACAACAGTTGTCTTAAATGATACATTAGATCAGATGAATTTAATTGATACTTTTAAAACATTTCATCTCAAAGCAGCAGAATATACATTCTTTTCAAGTACACATGAAACATTTTCCAGGGTAAATCACATGCTAGGCCACAAAACAATTTTCAGTAAATTTAAGAAGATTGAAATCATATCAAGTATCTTCTCCAATCACAATGGTATAAAACTAGAAATCAATGACAAGAAGAGAACTGAAAAACACACAAACACATGAAAACTAAATAACATGCTACTGAACATTAAATGAATTAATAATGAAATCATGAAATAAATCAAAAGATATTTTGATACAAATGAAAACAAAAACACAATGACAAACAAACAAACAACAACAGCAAAAACTGTGGGGCACCGCCAAAGGAGTTCTGAGGATAATTTATGGTAATAACAGGGCTAGCTCAAGAAATAAGGAAAATCTCACGTAAATAATGTAACTTTACACTTAAATGAACTAGAAAAAGAAAAGAAAAACAAAGCCTAAAGTGAGTAGAAGGAAGGAAGCAATAAAGATCAATGTGGAAATAAATGAAATATACTAACAAAACAATAGTGAAGATGAATAAACCAAAAGCTAGTCTTTTAAAAATATTAAAATTTCAGGCAGACACATCAAGAAGAAAAGAAAGAAGGCTCAAATAAAAAAAAAGAAAAAGAAATAAAACAAGCAAAAGTGGCAAAAGTACAGAAATACAAAAGGTTATCAGGAAATACTACAATCAATTATATGTTAACAAATTCGACAACATAGAAAAAATGGATAAATTCCTAGAAACATAACAGTCTTCAAAGGCTCAATCAGAAAAAAAAAA
>NW_011888868.1:4328487-4331240 GCF_000151845.1 Pteropus vampyrus | reverse complement strand
ATTAATAAAAGAGCAAGCTGTGCACTTATCAATAATTAGTTTAAATATAAAGAGACTAAATGCTCCCATCAAAAGACCTAGATGGCTTAATGGATAAGAAAACAAGACCCATACATATGTTGCCTAAGAGAGATACACTTCACATCAAAAGACACAGGATGAATGAAAGTAAAAGAATGAAAACAGATTTTATGCAAATGGATGAAAAAAAGCTGGAGTAGCAATATTTTTATCATAATAAATAGGCTTTAAAACACAGGCGATAACAAAAGAAGAACATTCCATAATGATAAAGGGTTTACTCTAACAAGAAGACATATCTCTTGTAAACATTTGTGCACTCAACACAGGATCACCTAAATAGATAAAACAAATACTAAGAAAAAAAGAAAAAGAAGAGATAGACAAAAAGATTATAATAGGGGACATTAATATTCCATTGACACCAATGAGAAGGTCTATCAGACAGAAAAACAACAGTTGTCTTAAATGATACATTAGATCAGATGAATTTAATTGATACTTTTAAAACATTTCATCTCAAAGCAGCAGAATATACATTCTTTTCAAGTACACATGAAACATTTTCCAGGGTAAATCACATGCTAGGCCACAAAACAATTTTCAGTAAATTTAAGAAGATTGAAATCATATCAAGTATCTTCTCCAATCACAATGGTATAAAACTAGAAATCAATGACAAGAAGAGAACTGAAAAACACACAAACACATGAAAACTAAATAACATGCTACTGAACATTAAATGAATTAATAATGAAATCATGAAATAAATCAAAAGATATTTTGATACAAATGAAAACAAAAACACAATGACAAACAAACAAACAACAACAGCAAAAACTGTGGGGCACCGCCAAAGGAGTTCTGAGGATAATTTATGGTAATAACAGGGCTAGCTCAAGAAATAAGGAAAATCTCACGTAAATAATGTAACTTTACACTTAAATGAACTAGAAAAAGAAAAGAAAAACAAAGCCTAAAGTGAGTAGAAGGAAGGAAGCAATAAAGATCAATGTGGAAATAAATGAAATATACTAACAAAACAATAGTGAAGATGAATAAACCAAAAGCTAGTCTTTTAAAAATATTAAAATTTCAGGCAGACACATCAAGAAGAAAAGAAAGAAGGCTCAAATAAAAAAAAAGAAAAAGAAATAAAACAAGCAAAAGTGGCAAAAGTACAGAAATACAAAAGGTTATCAGGAAATACTACAATCAATTATATGTTAACAAATTCGACAACATAGAAAAAATGGATAAATTCCTAGAAACATAACAGTCTTCAAAGGCTCAATCAGAAAAAAAAAAATAAAACAAAAACAAACCCACAAAATCTGAACAGATCAATAAATACTAATAACATTGAATCGGTAATCAAAAACTTCAAACAAAAGTCCCGAATCAGATGGCTTCACAAGTGAATTTTACCAAACATACAAAGAATTACATCTATCCTTTTCAAACTATTCCAAAAAAAGAAAGGAAAATTAAGAAGGGAGAAGGATTTCAAGCTCTTTTTAAAAGGCCAACATTACTTTGATACCAGAATAAGAAAAAGACATTACAGAAAATGAAAATCACAGGCCAATATTCCTGATAAATAAAGATGTAAAAATTCTTGACAAAATGCTAGCATACCAAATACAGCAACACATTATAAAAGATCATACACATAAAAAAGTAGAATTTATTCCTTGAATTAAGGCTGGTCCAAAGCATGTAAATCAATTAATGTGATATATCACATAAACAAAATAAAAGATAAAAATCATATAGTCATATCAATAGATGTAGAAAAAGTATTCAACAAAATCCAATATCTATTTGTGCTAAAAACTCTCAACAGACTGTAGATAGAGGGACCACTTCATCAGCAATATATGACAAACCCATAGCTAACACAATACTCAATCACGGAGAACTGAAAGCTTTTTCTTTAAGTACAGTACAAGACAAGGCTGTTCATTTTCACCACTTTTATTCAACATCATATTGGAAGTCCTAGCCATAGCAATCAGACAGGAAAATTAAATAAAAGGCATCTAAATTGAAAAGAAATAAGTAAAATTATAATTACTTGCAGATGATATAAAACTCATTCACTTGTATAGATCAATAACAAACTATCAGAAAGAGAAATTAATAAAACAATTTGACTTGCAATTGCAACAAAATGAATAAAATGCCTAGGTATAAACTTAACCAGGAAGTAAAAGGCCTGTATTTGAAAAATTATAGATTATTGAAGAAGGAAATTGAAGAAGATACAAATATATGGAGGAATATACCGTGATTATAAGTAGGAAAAATCAACATTTTAAAATGTATATAGTACCCAAATCAATCTACAGATTCAATGCAATCCCTATCAAAATATCAGTGGTATTTTTCACACAACTAGATTCAATTATCCAAACATCTATATGAAACCATAAAGAACCCTAAATAGCCAAAGCAATCTTGATGAACAAAGTTGGAAGTTTCCTGGTATCAAACTGTACTACAGGGCTATTGTAATCAAAACAACATGGTTTTGGCATAAAAACAGACACATAGATCAATAGAACAGAATAGAAAACTCAGAGATAAACCCATACTTATGTGGTCAATTAATGTATGGCAAAAATATACAATGGGTCAAGGATAGTTTTTTTTAATAAATGATGTTTGGAAAACTGGACAGGTACATGCAAAAAAAAGAGGAGAAAATATGCCACTTTCTTAAACCATAT
>NW_011888868.1:4325475-4328437 GCF_000151845.1 Pteropus vampyrus | reverse complement strand
AAATTATTCTCTTTTGATTGTTTATCCAGGTCAGCTCCTTAAAACACACTGTCAGCTTCTGTAACTTTCTTTGGCTTCCACCATTCTCATCTGGGTCTTCGATATCCTGCCCTGGTTCTCAGACACCTAAGATCCAATACCAGCTACCATAAATCACAACTGTCATACTTCTGCAAGATCACTTTTCATTTGTTTGTGCTTTGGTTATTTCCCAGAGAACTATTCAAACTTATGTGAGTCCAACTCTTTTTTAACAGTGTGTTGTACCTGGATTTAGTTGCTGTGAAACAAGAAATTTTCCTTAGAGTTTCTAGTCACCCATAATTGGATGCTGGTTATTTAGAAGTTTTACATTTATGACCATGAATAAACTTTTATTACAATTTCTTCTTTTTCGTACTATCTTTTCCTGGTTTAAATATCAAGATTATACTAGCTTATAAAATGAGTATTATTTTTAAAAATAATATGTAAGATTAGAATTATCTTTTCCTTGAATATTTAGCAAAGATTTTCTACTAGTGACTGTATACGACTAATTGTACGTTTGTTAATGTTCATGCTATCTTTTAGATGTTTTATTTCTTTTCAAATTAGATTTATTTTTTTTGTCTTTTTAACTTAATATGTCAAATGTATTAGTATAAACAGTCATACATTGAATAAATATTTAATGAGCATCTTCTCTGTGTCAGACATTGTTTTAGGTGCGTGGGCTCTATCTGTGAACACAACCACCCAAAAGTCCTTCATTCTTGGTGCCTACATTCCAGTTTTCACTAGAAGATTAACCATTCCTTCAACTTACCTCTACAAACCCAGAAGACACATATCGGTGTGCAATTCCTGGTCCAAATGTTGCCTTTAGTTGTATAATTCCCCATCACTTTATTTAAAAAAAAAAAACAAAAAAACAAACAAAAAAAAAACAATCTTGCCACTCTTTTGGTTCTTGTGGATTATGGCTGCTGATGTTTTGCCCAAACATTCACCTGTCATTTATCTTTCGTGTTCCTGTACATATTGTATGTATTGATACTTCATGGAGATTTGGTAGCTTTCTTGTAAAAGAACATTTTCTAACCAGAGGTATTATTTCTACTCTTTTGTTAACCACTTTGATAATACCTGCCTGAAATCAATATTTTTGCAGTAATCAGTTATTTCAATTAATTTATATTTATTATAATTACTTTTTTAGTTATGGATTTCTTAAAGTGTGAACTTAATGGCTATAAAAACTTTTATATTATTACTTACAGCTCGCTGATTGTTTTAAATAGCATTTCAGAAAAAAAAAGGTAATATTGAGAGCATTACACAGAACTAGGTTTAAATCTCAGTCTTCCATTCACAAGAATGTGTGAAATATAAAATACATTTATTCAATGAATTGGTATAAGCAGAATATTTGCTATTGTTTCAGTCAATCTTCAAACTTTTTTCTTGCTCCCTGCCTCTCAGTTTTCATATTCTTACTGGTCCTTTGAGACCCTCACATCCTGCAGTTGACACTAGAGAAAAGGAAAGTCGGTGACATATTGACAGAAGAATTCCAAGGAATGGCAGATAATAAAGAAAGGCTCAGAGGCTAAATAAACTTGTTCAGTTTGGAAGGTGCAATTATAGTTTTGTTTTTTTTTTTTAAGTATATAAAATTGTGTGCTTCTGACTTTCAAGGTAAATTCACAATAAAATTTGGTTGTACAACAGTTCTTCAAAATGTTTACAAAAAAAAAGGTAAATTATTGAGACATACCTCAGTATTAAAAAATATTTTCTAAATTTATTTTTGCCTTCTAGTCAAGATGGTGGAGTAGATAGGTGTTGTGCTTGTTGCCTCATACTACCACATAAAAATTACAACTAAATTATAGAACAACCATAATTGAGAATTACCTGCAGACTAACTGAATAGAATTCCTATAACAAGGGATATAAAGAAGGAGCCATGATGAGACTGTTAGGAAAAGGTTCGTCTCACATACTTGGTGTGGTGGTTAAGAATCAGGAGGTATATCTTTGCTGCAAAGATTCTTCCTGAGGAGTCAGGGGTGCCAGCCCCATACCAGGCTCCCCAGCCTAGGGCACAGTACCAAGAAAAGATCTGGCTGTGAAACCTAGAGAGACCTAGGTGCTACAGAGTCACTTCTTCAGAAATTCACTTGATCAGAGCTCCACTTCAGAGACAACTCTTTGAAAAGCACCAGAGACATAAAGAGAAGAAGTGAATTAACTAACTTCAGGGTGATGGCTGGAAGGGCAGGACTCAAGGTAGCATTTGCTGAGATGGAAGTGTTAGCAAATACAAATGTTCGTTTGATGAGCCCTCTCCTCACCCAGGATGCAAATGCAGGTGGATGACAAATCCGAATACTCCATTTACCTAATACCTTTTGAGCAACTTTCATGATTCCCTGAGGCTCTGCCCCACCTAACTAGTGTAGCTGGTCCAAACTTTTTCCAGCAACTTTTCTACAAAAATGGCCTTCCTTGGTTTATGCTGCAGATTTTTCTAAAACCTCACAAAGGTCCACAAACTCTAAACAAGTAGCAGTTGCCTCTTATGAGCTCTGTACCTCATGCTAAGTGGCCCTAAGCTGGGGAGTAATAACAACTGTCCTTAGTTTATAGCCTAGTCTCTTCCAGGTAAGTGAAAGCTTAGCAAAGGTGGATATCGACTGAAGATAACATTTTAATTCTTACCAGGAGACCCCAGTCCTGGCACAGGCACCAGAGCACCTCCTAATAGGCCCCAGAACCAACATTCCAAGTGGCTAGCTTCAGGCCACAACAGAACACCACCCAAACACCAACACAAAGGACACACCCAAAGGTCAAATATATTAGTCATCAGATCTCCAATAAAGCATATCCTGCTCAACTGGGTCAGCTCCCACACAACAATTCATTTGCTTTATTCATGAGTCCTCACAGCCAGTCTGAGGGTGACTTTCACCCA
>NW_011888868.1:4308439-4321505 GCF_000151845.1 Pteropus vampyrus | reverse complement strand
ATGATATGTCTTCTTCTAGGGTAAGGTAAATAAAGAAAAAATAAACAAATGTGACTGACTACATTAATCTAAACATTTTTTTGCATAGCTAAGGAAACCATTAACAAAATTTAAAATTAACATATTGAAGAAGAGAGAACATTTGTCAGTAATACTTTTGATAAAGGGTTAATATTAAAAAATATATAGCATTCATGCCAATAAACACACACAAAAAATCCAGTTTTAAAAACGAGTGGAGGACCTAAATAGGCATTTCTTCAGAGCACATATATGACCAAAAGACATATGAAAAGATATTTAAACTACCAATAATCAAGGAAATAAAAATTAAAACCACATGTGATATCACCTTGTACTTGTCAAAATGACTATCATTAATAAATTAACAAAGAGCAAATGTTGACGAGGATGTGGAGAAAAGGAAACCCTCAATTTGCAGTTGGTAGACCTGTAAATTGGTGTAGACACTATGGAAAACATTATGGAAGTCCCTCAACAGTTAAAAATAGAACTACCATATGACCAAATGATTCTACTTCCAAGTATTTATCTGAAGAATCCAAAACACTATTTTGAAAAGACACACACACCCCCATGTTCATGGTAAAATTATTTACAATAATCAAGATATGAAAGCAACCTAAGTGTCCACTGATAGATGATTAGGTAAAGAAGACGTGGTATCCATATACAATGGGATAAGACTCAGCCATAAAAAATAATGAGATCTTGCTTTTTGAGACAATATAGATTAACCTAGAGGGTATTATGCTAAGTGCAATTAGTTGTACAAAGAAAAATAAATACCATATAAATTCACTTACATGTAAAATCTGAAATAAAATAAATAAACAACAACAACAAAAATAACTAGAAACAAACTCATAAATATAGAGAACAAATTGATGGTTACCAGATGGGAAGAGGGTTGGGGGGCTGGTTGAATACGGTTAAAAGATTAAGAAGTACAAATTGGCAGTTATAAAATAGTCATGGAAATGTAAAGTACAGCATAAGGAATATAGTCAGTGATATTGTAATAACTATAAAAGTCAATAGAAAATATGTAATATTGCCTGGTTCTTTCATTTACAAGTAAAAGCCAGCTAATTTAGGTTTTTTTTGAGGAAAAACATTACGTTTATCTTTCTGTCAATTCCAAGTTTAAACTCCATGGGTGCAGTTCATTCTAATGACATTCTTGGCTCAGTTTCAGCATTAGTCTCTGACCAGGGTGCTCAGGAAAAATAACTGGTAGTCATAACATTAAATGGTGGTAGTAGAATTCTAACATACATTAAGAACCAGTAAGAATGTAATATACATCTACAATAATAATTGACATTTTATAATCATATAATTTTTCTCAATATCCATACAAGGTATTGATAATATTTTAAAATTGAGGAAAAATCACTTTACAGAAGTTAATTTATTTAATATCAAACAACCAGCAAAGGATAGTTCTGAGTTACCTCTAGTTCTATGATTCTGAAGTCCACATTGTTTGTGCTTACCCTAGATCCTCACTTTGGTCTCCTCACTATTTTGTTCTAATGCCTAGAGATGACATTTTAGGAGATCACAGATAATTATTTCATGTTGTTGTTCTTTTTTTTTTAGACAATATAGAACACGTAAGAAAATGGTAGCTGATTTAAAAAAAAAGGACATAAAGGAAAGGATCTTGGTTAGATTCAGAGGTGTGAGTTTTATTTCATGTTTATCTGAGTCTTCTTATTGAAGTACCTTGCAAAAACAGCTTTCTCCCACCTTGCCTCATATAGAACAAAGAACTAGTAATCTCTGTCCTACATTTGGCACAGAATTTAGGATCAAACAAATAAGATTAGAGTCCTTGACTTAGACTCGACAAATGTGAAATCACCAGCAAAGTTAAATAGTTACCCAGCTGTTTGCTCTCCAATTATATTTGGTCATTCGTTCAGTTCTTTCGATCAATGTTTTTTTTGTTTGTTTTTTTGAGTGCCAAACAGAACACAAAGACTCTGCCATCATAAATGTTACAATCTAGTAAGACATTATTTAAATAATCACATGTCTAAATAAGAAATAACAGTGAAAATATGTTCTATAAAGAACAGGTTGTGATACCACAAGATCATATAATAAAGAGATATGTTCTAGTTTGGGGGGCATGAATAAAGCTTTTTAGTAGAAGTGAAGGTTAAGCTAACATGTTCAGAATTAATTTAAGGGAGGCGAGAGGAGTTCTTGTGGGAGAAGTTTTCTTATGTACATGTCCCATGGTAAGAGGAAAACAGTATGAATCAGAAAATTTTGAAAAGGCCAGCAGAGCTCAAATGTATATAAAATTATGGTGTGTGTGTGTGTGTGTATGTGTGTGTGTGTGTGTGTGAGAGAGAGAGAGAGAGAGAGAGAGAGAGAGAGAGAGAGTCTGATTGCCAGAGAATGGTCACAACAAGAGAAAGATTGAGTGGTAGATAGTAGCCAGCTAGCCAGAACAAGTAGGGCCTTGTATACCATTATAAGTATTTGCCAGTTTTCATAACAGTGTTTTATGAGCTGTGAGGTCTTAGCATTTCCATCTCAAAATATCCCTTTGGCTCTTGTATGGAGAACAAATTGGAGCTCAAGAAGAAAAATATTAGGTGGAGATTGACCATTAGGTAGGTTGATGATATTTTAACTGGAAGCTCTATTTTATACAAAATATGTTGTTATTTACAGTAGGGCTACAATTATAATAGAAGCATTTGCTAAATTTAGCTGTCTTTTCTTTTTAGATATTATATGTGAAGAAGTTTGTTTTAGCTTTACTCTGCTCATGGTACTTTTAAATGTATCTTTACAAAAATTAAATAATCTTTTCCATCACTATTTTGATCTAGTAAAGCCCTAAAAGTATTTCAGTGTTTCTGTTTCAGGCAATTTATCTCTAATATTTTTCACCTCTGCTCTTGCAAACAATGAAGGGACTTAAGAAGTTCAATTTCCCCACATGTTTAATCCTCAGCTGTCTAGGAAGGACACTGAGGGTAGATAGTGGGGTTTACCCAGCCCACAATTTTGTCCTCAAGCTTTTCTTCTTCCTATATCAGGGTTGCTTAATAAAAATGACTTGAAAAATGGCTTTGTCTTTGTGTAAACATATTTTGGTGCTTCAAGTAGATTTCAGAGAAAACGCTCATTTTAAATTCTAAATCATGTTTAAATCATTTCAATTTTTCCCTTAGTGAATAGATAGCAGAATTAATCTGGTCTAAAAAGGCTCAGAGAGGTCAGGTTACTATTTGGAGTCTTCACCCTGCCTAGCTAGGGTTTTATTTATGTCTGACTTTACTGCTTTTGATTATTCATTACACTCCTAAAGCTGTGTTCTAGTTGGTTTACCTTAAATGACATCTCCTTTAAAATATCTGCCATGACTCCCCTCACCCTTAATATATATAATACCTCTCTCCTCTGGGTTGCACTCTATTCTAGTCTGATTGTCATTATTACATCAGTAACATTTTATTATTTTTGATTACTCATCTTCTTCTCAAAGTTTTAAGACCCCTGGAGCCAGGATCTCCTACTTATATTGTTTTTTCCTGCCTTTCTTATCGATTTGTTCTCTGATACTTTGTTCACCATTTACTATTAATTGCCTCTTCCTCACCAGTATATTTAGCATTATTAAAGACTTATTTTTATCCTACTTCCCAATTCATACATTCCAGACAATAGCACCCTAAAATTAATAAGAATGAGGTCTCACATTTGTAATTTGATTTATTTTACTACAATACCTAGCATAATGTTATGAATGTACTATAGTCATGGCACATAGTAGATAAATAATCTAGTGAATGAATAAATATAATAATCTTTACCTTTTCTGAAGATATAATCTAAAGAAATGCATTATTACATGAAATCATTTAAATATGCACATAGAAAATAACTGAAAACTCAGAGCTCAAAGCACACTCAGGTCACATGAACAACAGGTCATATAACAATTGTTAAAAAAAAAATATGACATTTTGCTTCCTTTTAAATGCCAATTCCATGGTTCCCTTTCTTTCAGTGCCATTCACTGATGCTAAGTACACAAGATATGTTAAAAACTAAAAAATCAACTATGCAGTAATTTGTCTGCCAGTGTCAAAGTATTGTTCGTGTTTCTCTCTTTTTCACAACATTCACTCTTTAAAATGTTAGCAAATTTTAAAGAGACAGATGGTATATTTTAGTCTTTGAAAGCCATATTATCTCCGTTACAATTACTCAAATCTCCCATTGCAATGTGAAAACAATGATGGGCAAAATGTAAATGTGTGTTGCTGTATTTCAATAAAACTTTATTTATAAAAACAAGCTATGAACACATAGGCCATAGTTTGCTTACGCCTAGAATAGTTCAGTTGTAAAGACCCATTATAATGTATAATATATACTTATTTTGATATCTGAAAAATAGTAAGATATTTTATAGAATTAAGAGCAGATTAAACAATATTTTCTAAGTTGATTGAACATATTTAAGTTACTCACAAGTCTAATTTGATTTATAACTTGAAAATGTCTCTAGATAGAGATATGGACAAACAAATATCAAAAAGGAGCAGATCAGGCTAAAATGAGATGAATTTGGGGAGGCTGCCATACTTAGCCCTCAGTAGTCCTTCATGTATCCTTATTTATGGTCATTAATGTAATGTAGCTTTTAGAAAGACAGTTGCCAAATAATGAGCAAGTTTATTCTAGATGAAGGATTTCTATTGAATTTTTGTGCCCACCAATCTTTGCTAGTTCATCCAGCAAAATATGACAAAGAAATATCCCCGAACACAATCTCTACTATTGAAATGCTTGAAGTCTAGTTGGTAAGTTGTCACATATCAATATGAAATGAGCAAATACACAAAAATGCTAATTCAGATGACATAGGATGATGGTCTATATCAATGTATCTCAAATTTCAATGCACTTACAACCACTGGGGATCTTGTTACAATGCAAATTATGATTTGATGGGTTTGTAGTGAGGCCTAGGCTACTATACTATTTTTAAGCTTTTATGTGATGATTATTCTCTTAGTGCATAAACATGCATGAATTAAGCAATACTCTATGCAATTTTAGAAGAGATTATTAGAGGCTGAGAGGTTGATTCCTGGATGAAGCAGGAATGGAGCTATGCCAAGAAGAAGGAATTCAAATTTAAATAGCTTACAATAGGCATGTGGTGTAAAAGGGTGCATCAGGATAGGTGTAAGATAACAGGGAGTGGTCTAAGACAGACAAATCTGTTATCTACTGTTGAGCTATCACTTGTAGAGGTTGTCGATTATAAGGAGCCAAACAAAAAGTAACAATCAAGCCCTTACTTACTCAACAGTTCAAGTAGGAGGCAAAAGGAAAGGTGCAGGATCTTCAGTGTTATATTTTCCCATGGAACAGCATTGGGTGAGGGTCACGTGAATTGGAACACATATGAGAAATCATCTTACTGCCTGAGTGCTAAGCAAGAAGCTTCTGCCTCTGTTTGGACTCAAGGACAGAAGATAGGGAGAAAGGTACGGGCCAGGAGGGGAAAGGCACTATATGGAAGTGGAGAAAAGTGCCTCAGTTGAGGCCCTCATAAGAAAGCTTCCACAAGGGGTGTGTGGGCTGAGAATGTAAATATACATGTAAGGAAGGTCAGACTGGGAGACAGGGAAACTGAGTCCTTCACTGCAAGTTTCTCTAGAAAACTGTTTGTACTAAGTGTGGTGTGGGAAGAGAAACTTTCCCTCAAGAAGCTTGCCAAGTAAAGCCTGGTAATTGCCTTTGGTTAGATTTTGAAAAAATCTAAGATAGGATTTTGATCTGGAGCTAGACTCCTAACCTATTGTATATATCTCAGTGGCAGACACTATGAGGTTCAGCTACTTTTTTCTAAGAAAAAATTCAAATGTTCTCAGATCTTTGAAAGTAAGCCACAAATTTATATTTATATGTGGTATTCTCTGTTTTTTTAAATATTTGTAACTATTTTATAAAATTATTATTCTTATTTTCTAACATTTTGAACTCAAAACATTTTGTTACTCTTATCTAGCCTCAGAGCCAATGGTTTGTAACTTCTACTTGAAAGGATGATAGAATTTAGCTGAAAGACAGGGTTCTTGAGGGAACATGAAGTGAGAGAAAAAAAATGTCCATCCTTCAAGCTCAGCTTGAAGGAGCACGAGATAATGTCAATTATTGATTTTTACTTTAAATTTACTTTATTTCTCAAAGGAGATTTAGGTTGTTTCCATACCTTGGCTACTGTGAAAAGTATTGCAATGGACATAAGAGTACTATCATCCTTTCAAGGTCCTTATTTCAAATCTCTTTCTACCTTAGAAATAGGATTTCTGTTATATGGTAATTTTATTGATTGATTGATTGATTGAGGAAACTTCATAATATTTTCTATAGTGGCTACATCAGTTTATAGTGCAGCGAGCAAAGATTTCAATTTCTCCACATTCTCACGAAATACTTATCTTTTATTTTTTTGATAATAGCTATTCTGATGGGTTTGAGCTGATATCTCATTGTGGTTTTGATTTGATGGTATATACATGTAACCAAAAAGACAAGTGCTTCATGATTATTCTTGCATTAGATACCTAAAATAGTCAAAGTCAAAGGATCAAAGAGAATGATGGTTTTCAGGGGACGGGGGAAGGAATAGATGGGATTTAACTAATCTACAGGCATAAAGTTTCAGTTAAATAAGTTGCATAAGCTCTAGAGGTCTGTTGCACATTTTACCTATAGTCAAAGATAATGTACTGTATGCTTGAATTGTTGCGAATAAGGTCAATGTCATGTTAAGTATTGTTGCCACAATAATTTTTTTATAAAGCTCTCAAAATTTATTTTATCTCCTAATTGACGCCATATCATGAGGTCCCTGGACTTTGTCAAATCTTTTTTATAAAGCTCTCAAAATTTATTTTATCTCCTAATTGACGCCATATCATGAGGTCCCTGGACTTTGTCAAACCATTTTTTTAAGACCTGACGCTTACACGTAGAAGATTGTTCTAAGGCAAACAATTGCCAGGATGTTTCTTATTAAAATGTCACAGAATTATAGTTCATTACATACAAGCACCCTAGAAAGTGAACCGCAGACCCAAAGTAAGAACGCTTTTCTCTGACATAATAAACATCTCCTATGGAGTCGAAAATTAAAAGGGGACATTTATTTTATTGGGTTATTGATTTTATTATGGAGTACCTGAAATTTCAGGATGGCTCACAATAAAATTGACAGTGATATGCTTGTGTGTGTATGTTAATTTAACAATGTTCCATTGTGAGTGCCAAGCTGCAAAGATAATGTTTTTTCTGAGGAATAATAGGAGACTTTCTGGTTTGGAGAAGAATATATCTCTAGAAAACTATTTGCAGGCTCCAAATCCAAGTGTACGTTTTGTCTGTCCATCATTTCCCCATACATAGAGATTTGCTAAGGCTTTCTGTTTAATGCTAATTTGTATCTGCCCTGTTCTTAGGTGTCTCATTCTACCAACGAAGCTCAGGAATTATGCATCAATTTTGGCAATTCTTACATCAGACTCTGAATTGGTCCCTGTGTCCGATGACTCACAATTTAAATTATTTTTGTACATTACTTAAAATCATATTTTCAAACATTTTAGCTTCAGTGTTACCTTCAGTATAGTCAATCAGGTCAATTACCAGAAGGAAAACAAAAACAAAATTTTTGAAAGTGAAAAGAAATAAATTGTTCTTCAATAAATTCAATAAATTGTTATTAATCTATGCAACTTTATCAACTTTTATTCTCAACTTTTTCTCTACCTACATATTTCAGGTTTATATTTTCAAGAGATAGGCTTTTTAACTTTATGTCCCTGAGTCTCTGGCCTATAATACCTTCTTCCTTTCTTTTCTCTGTTTGACTCTTATTCAACCTTAACACCAAATTAATATCTTAACTACATGGAAGCTTTTCCTTATTGTGTTCAGCCCAATAAAGATTTTTTTATTTAGATTTCTTAATGTCTGAGAGTTTTTTGTGTGTGAAGGAACATTAACACTATATGCATTTGAGTTAATTACCTTAGAAATCTATTTAACAGCTAACATTCATTTATATATTGAACTATTAACAATATAAAATTTATTTCTATATTAAATAATCAAAATGCAAAATCTCTAACTGCGCCTGTCATCAATCAAAATTAAGCATATTGAATTTCCTTAAACTTAAAATATTATTGGAAACATATTTAGTCAAATTTTTTCTAAGCAAATTAATTAAAATAAAATACTTTACTAACTTTAAACAGACAAAAGAAACAAAAATATTGAGATAATTAAAACCTTATTAATGTATTTACAGCTAAATCAATAGTGACACTGGTTAACCTCTAAGATTTAATATTCTTTATTTGTAATGTTTAATTTCATCATTATTCTTTTTTCTGGCTTTATTGAAACATAATAGACAATGCTCATATTTACATTATACAATTCAATGAATTTTTTTCAATTAGAGTTGGCATACAATAATTACCAGTTTCAGTTCTACAGCATAGCAATCAGAGATCCACATAACTCAGAAAGCGATCACCCCACTAAATCTAGTACCTCTCATTCCCCTTACATATTTATTACAACATTATTGATCGTCTTCCCCATGCTACACTCTACATCTCCATGCCGATTCTGCAACTATCCATTTGTACCTCTTAATCCCTTTTCCTATTTTTTGTCCCCCCCCGCAACTCCCTTCCCATCTAGTAGCCCTCAAAATATTCTCAGTATCTATGAGTTTATTTTTGCTTTTGTTGTTGTTTATTTTATTTATTTTTTTAGAATCCATATGCACGTGCAATCATGCAATATTTGCCTTTCCCTATCTGACCCATTTCATTCAGTGCAATACCCTCTAGGTCCATCAAGGCAAAATCTTTTCCCATCCCCTTTCTTTTACTCTGTGTGTGTCTTTTTAATCTGAAGTGAATCTCTTTTAAGCAGCATATGTAGAGGACTCATCTTCTTATCCATTCAACCACTCTATCTTTTGGTTGGAGCACTTAATTATTTTCCATTCGAGGTGCTTGTTGATAGAAAAGTAGTTATTATCATTCTTCTTTTTAAAGAAGTCCCTTCACCATTTCATTTAATACTGGCTTGGGGTTGATAAATTCCTTTAGCTTATTTATATCTGGGAAGCTCTTTATCAGTGCCTCAACTCTAAATGATAGTTTTGCTGAATAAAGTATTCTTGGTTGTGTAGATCCTGAGTTTTCATCATGTTGAATATTTTGTGCCAATCCTTTCTTTCCTGCATAGTTTCTTTTGAGAAATAAGTTGCCAGTCTTATGGGTGTTCGTTTGTAGGTAACTAACTGCTTTTCTCTTGCTGCTTTTAAGATTCTCCCTTTGTATTTAACCTTTGGCATTTTAATTATGATGTGTCTTGGTGTGGGCCTCTTTGGATTCCTCTTTTTGGGACTCTCTGTGCTTTTTGAGGTTGTATGTCTATTTCCTTCCCAAGTTGAGGGAAATTTTCAAACATTACATTTTCAAATATCTCTTCAACATCTTGTTTTCCTTTAGGTACTTCTATGACAGAGATATTTTTACTTTTAATTATTATAGTCTTGCCTTCTTTTTTCTTGCCATTCTGATCGAATGTCTTTGGCTTCTCTATCCTCTGTATTCACAGTTTATCCATCTTCTTTACCCACTCTATTCCATCTAATATATTCTTCATCTCAGATAATGTGTTCTTCATTTCTGACTGGTTCCTTTTTATAATTTTCAATTCTAATTTTATGTTTTTTTAATCTTTTTATTAAAGTTCTATCTGAATTCATCTACACTTCCCCTAAGTTTGTTGAGCATTTTTACAACCAGTGTTTTGAACTTTGCATCTGTTAGATTGCTTGACTCTTTTATTTCTGGATCTTTTCTCTAATATGGTTTCTGCTTCTTTGTCATTCCATTTTGGCTATGTTTTTGTGTATGTTTCTATATACTAAGCAAAACTCCTAAATTTCTGGTCTTATTAGTGTGGCTTTGTGTGGTAGGTGTCCAGTGGCACAGTCCTGAGAAGGGTTCAGCTGCAGGCCAAATTTAGCCCCAGCCTGTGCCCCTCCAGGGCCACCTGTTAAGATTCAGCAATCAATCCATAGATGCTGTGCTTATAGTTGCCTCAAGAAACCACACTAGAAACCGAGGCCAGCAGTGAGTCTAGGTGCTGCTCAGCATGGAGTGCCTGACTAACTGAGGATATATCTGGATGTGGCTTGGGTGGCGCCTAGAGTTGGGAGAGGTGGAGTTTCAGGGAATCCTCTGGGCGGAGTGACCTCTGTTATCCAGTTTGTTGTTGTCTCACACTGGGATGGGGGAGTGCTCAAGAGATGGTTACTGCCAGCACTTCTGTTAGGGACAGATCCTCACTACTGGCCCTCATTTGGACAACTCAGTGTCCCCCTGTAAGTCCCTGGTGCTGCCCCAAGCAGCCAATCCAGGGCTGGTTCTCAGAACGAGCAAGTCATTAGCATGAAAGTCCACTCGTGGACACGGCCCCTTAAAGAGGTGTCTGAAGCTGCTACCGCAGCTACTCAGCCTTAGTCTCAGCCATTCAGAACCGGGTGGCCTTGTTTCTTTGCTCCTTCCTACTTTATACTGTTGCAGGTTGATTATTTCTCTCCCTGGTTGTAGTGCTTCTGTTCATCTAGATCCCAAGTGACTTGCTGTTTGTTTCAAGTTTCTGTCACAACTTTGATTTGGTCACAAGAGGAATGAACAAATCCTCTAACACCTATGCTATTTTTTTCTGAGCCTAATCTCATCATTATTCTTAACTTTTATTTCCAAGGTTAAGGTAATCATAACAGGTGCTCACTTCTATACTTTTTTTAGCATCTGAATAATATTTGTAGTATCAAAAAAAAAAGGATAAAATGTCAGATTAGCCCTCATTGTGAATTTTGGGATTATGATTGGATTAATTTTTGTCTTAACAGAGGTCTTGGTACATAAGCATGATTCGGAGTTGAGCTGTTGATCTTTTATAATTAGGTCTTACTTGTTATATCAAGTGAATTTTAGTCACACATTTAATATATATTTTATTGTTTAAACATTGGGATTTTTACCATAATTAAATTACTAACGTCATTGTGTTATGGTATATTACCATATATTAACTTATTAGTTCATGTAATTGGAACATCTAGAAAACCTTATCAATATAAAGAATAAGATCACATTAGATGTGTCATCTACTAGGAGATCAGGGTTCAAATCTTCTTGGACAATTCTCATTTAAGAAACAATTGGTGAATTCACGTCAAAACTTACTGTCAGAACTTCTTGCACATAACCATCAATAGTTATCATTTGCCATGTCCTTTATAAAACTGCATATTTTGTGTTATTATTGGTACTGGTAGATCCTACTCTACTGCAAAGAATTGACTCACTCCACAACTTTTTATTTTTATTCATGTAAACACACATCCTTAAAAGGAAAAAAATTATTTATCACCACTCTTGTATTCATTATTTTATTAAATACTTGTATTTATATGTATATAATGTTTAACCACCATTTATATTATCAAATCATATATATGCCATATTAAATTTATCATTTTTAATTATTATAAACTCATACAATTTCATAAATATCTATAATTATTACTGTCATTTACAATTATTAACACATAGATTGCCATAGCCTAGACATCCCCTTTGTTTTTTTAATGTTCTCCAGACATTCTTTAAAGTGTCCTTGAATTTTGGCAAAGATAAGCTATTTTATGCCATTTAAAGTCTTTAAACTACTATTTATAGACCCTTATTTCCAACTACACTATATAAACTTCAGGGGGTTGTTGTGATTATTATAAGAAGATGCTATTTCTTCCTGGTGAACATAGCTTCCTGCAAAATGTCAGTCTTTGGTGAGCATGGCAAGTCTACTAACTGCACACCTGTTCATAACAGCCCACTCTGCTCCCTTTCAATAAAGAGCCATGTTGGAAATTAATATCTCATTCTAAGAGGTCATTCACTTACATGTACAAATTGGACAATAGTGATACTGTACTTTTTGCATAGTGGCATAAAACATGAATTTGTTCAAATCCTGGCTCTTTCTCTAGTTATGTGAGTTTGGCCAGCTCAATATTCATGTCCACACCTTTGCTTATTTATGTGTAAAATGGGAATTATAATAGCATCTACCTCGAAGAGTTATGGTGAAAATTAGATGTCAACATACATAAAGCTCTTCAAACAGTGGCTGGTATATAAGAGCTACAAAAGTGTTTTCTACATTTTCCATTACCTCTTTTAGTGATACAACTGGAAAATAAAGTTTCCTTTCATTCTTAAGCTTGGTATGCTATTTTCATTCACTACTTTAATTTTTTCCTATGATAACAATTAGTACATGAAGAGCAAAAGAGCATGCTCTTATAAACAAAGAGAAATTAGAATGACTGCTGAGACTTAAGTTAGGACAACCACACATTGTGCATATTCTGAGATGTGGAATATTACTTCAAATAGGTGTATACGAGATCTAAAACAAGTATCACTTTGTTTAACTTATGCT
Source organism: Pteropus vampyrus (assembly GCF_000151845.1). Lineage (NCBI taxonomy): Eukaryota > Metazoa > Chordata > Mammalia > Chiroptera > Pteropodidae > Pteropus > Pteropus vampyrus. Next base: position 4,308,887 of record NW_011888868.1, on the reverse strand, counting down.
AAGTAATTAAAAATGGCAGCTATTAATACTGTTGAATAGATAGTACTAATTCATTATTTTTTATTTCTAAAACATTTATAAATAATAACTAACCAATGAGAACAGGATTAGAATATTTTAAAGAAATGAAATATTTCAACTTACCTCAGCCCTGCCTCCTGGACACTCATTTTTTGCTTTGACCTTTTTTGAAAAGATCTTCACAGCCCTGTACCTCTGGATAGTCTCTTTCAGTCTTTGCTTAGAGTATATGCTGGGCGCCACTAACTTTACTTAGGGTATCATACTTAACTCAGACAAATAGCATGTGAGCTCTATATTTATTTTATTTTTCAAAATGAAGCAGTTGAGGATGACAGCAGTTTATCAAATTGAGTAACTAAAGATCATGTAAATGGTAAGGCTGAGATTAGAATTTGGCTCTGTCTGGTTAAATAACTAGGATTCA
>NW_011888868.1:4290306-4307500 GCF_000151845.1 Pteropus vampyrus | reverse complement strand
TCCTTTATTTTTCTAAGAGCAATTGGTAACATTCTGGAGACAGCTAAATGTGTTCCCAGTCCTACCTGGTTGGGAATGGAAATCTGGACAAGATTCCTGAGATAAAAATTTTGTTTAACTAAAAAATTAAGCAGCTTTATTTACATCATGTGTACTTCACTACTAGTGACAACTGTCTCTCACTGTTACCAATAAATAAGGTTAACTGCTCTGCTGGTTGCATTGGTTGTTCTGGTTTATTTGCTGTCAAAAAAAAGTAGTATCCTCATTTTAAAAATCATCAAGAGAAATACTCTGGAACTTTTAAAAGGTCAGAGTATATTTGATCATATTCTTTCTTTGTCCATCACCATCAGATAATACTATCAAATAAATAACAATTCAGTCAGCAAATATATTCTTAAAATAAATTTTTAATCATAAGGAAAGTTAATATTACTTTAGTTATTTTGTACAAGTCTTGATAAGTGAATACATTTCTTTCATACTCTTACAGCACTGTAGTGTAAAGATTTAAAGTATTCACAAAAGATTCTTGGAACTGTTTACAAATGCATTACCTGTTCTATGATTTAGTTAGGCAACAATAAACTTATTAATGCTCCTTTTAATACATGTACCTGACACAAGATAGGAAATATCTTCCTTCTTTTTACATGACACAGCAGGGCTGTTGAGCCAATACTCAATCTTATGTCATTAGTTAGATTCGTGACCTTACATCACACTCACCGAAATCTGTTTATTCGTGTGCTTTGTCAATAAGCAGGATAAGGGAGGAGACTGTCGTAATCCCCAATGTGGTGCTGATAGCATTACTAAGCCTCGTGTGTTTCATATTAATTCTGCTTCCTCTTTTGCCACATATGCTCCAAGCATTGTTGCTTCTTAAGGAAGAATCAGCAATATCTTCCTGAGTTCTCATAGAAACATCAACTTCAGACACAATATTTGCAATGGAAAATATTGTGTTCTTAATTCTTAATTATTAGATCACTTCTATTTGGGAAGGAATATATTACATTATATGTAAAATACCTTATTGGGCACCAGTGAGATGAGGAGAGCAGAAATCTCTTGTCTTCTACTGCCTGGAACCAAGAAAGGCAAAAAAGAAGGTTCCTTTTTCTGGAAACACCCATTCAGAGTCTAGTCTTAGCAGCTTCAAAAACCTTTGAACTTGCTTTTTTAGAGATGGAAAGTAATTTGTTTTGCTACATGTTGTTCTATATTTTTTAAAGGGATGATAAAGAAGATTTTGGTGATAACATGTCAAGCATGGGTTTGATTGTTCTAGTAGCACATCCTCATTTGTTAAAATATTCACTCACCTTTAAGCATGCCTATCAGTTTTTTTAAAGGTCCACTAATGCTCAAACTGTCTTCTTTACAGAGATGTGAAAGAGTCATAGGCACTGGACAATAAGAAAAGGATTGCATTTCTAAAATAATGATTGATGATGATGATGATGATGATAATGATGATGATGATGATGATGATAGTAGTAGTAAGGTTAGCGTGCTATTTGTCATTTCATGCTCTAAAATGTGAATGTGATGCCAAACTTGGGTTCCCACTCCCCTGAAGTCAAAATCTCAAATCTTTATTACATCATACAGTACCATCTATTCCTCTCTACACTTACCATCACTCTAACATTTTATGTAATAACATTACAATTCATATGCTTCGGCATATGCTTCAGTTCCTTCAATGTGATAAGCCATCACCCTCAGGACCTTTACATATGCTATTAGGTTGGCATGGAAAAATACCTTCAAACACATCACACCCTTATTTGCACCCATCTATCCTCCATGTCTCAAAGCAAAACTCACTAAATGAAGCCTTCTATATACTCCTGCACAGTCTGAAAGGAAAAGCAGGATTCTCATAGGTTAAGCCGAAGGGCTTAGCTTTTACTCTTGGCCATTTGCATCCCCGAGAGAAGATTCAACAGATGATCACGTGACTGAATAACTGAGGGGATTCATGTACTGGTCAAAAGTCTATAAACTGAGGTGAGACGGACCTGAGTTCAAATCCAGGTTTTGATAACTATCCAGGTTTTGCCCTGTGGGAAATTCATGAAATCTCTCTTTAAAGCCTGCTCAACACTTCTTCCAGATAGATTATTATTTATTATTATTTTTTAAGAGTAAATGAGATTTAGATGAAGTATATGGGTTAGGAATAAGATTAGAGGAAGACGACTTAATGAAAGTCTTTGTGATTGGCTGAGAGAAATTTGTGTGTTTGTTTTTGGAGTATGAATCTCTGGTGTGTTTTTGTTATTATTGTTGGAGGAAGGATAGCACAAGTTGTTACTGCTAAAATTTTTTCTTTGACTAGTTGTTTATCTGAGCTAACAATGTTGAAATGGTAAAGGGCATAATTTAGATTCCCTACTACCTGTTTTGACAAAGAGATGGTTCTAAAACTATATATCAGAACCATCAACGTTTCTTGTTCAGTAAATTTAGACTTTTCAAGAATGCCAATGCTACCAGGAACCCCAGATACAGACTGCACTTTAGAAACAGTCTGTTCTACACTGGTGGAAAACATGCTCATAAATGACAAATCATGTAGACTCATTCATCATTAGAAAATGAGAACCATAGATGGCATGCCAGAGACCAGTGTTCCACTTCAGAGCTAAGAAAAATTTGAAATATAACTGTTCAGGGATTCGCTTAAAATTACAAATCATTTTAGTTTCAGAACTAGACCCAGGATCCGGTTCTCCTTTCTCCTACATGATTGTCATTTTATTTTACCAATTATCCTAATTGTTTCCTAGCTTCATTTGCACATACAGACAGTTATTGGTCCCTAGCCTGCCAGGATGGCACAGAGCTCTTTTGGCATCACTGAGGATGTATTTCGAAAATACTTTAGAGTCATCTAAAGTTCAAATATAGATAGACAAGAGTCTGCATGCTGTGGACAAAGAGACATGTTAAACATCGAAAACCCTATCTTCCTGTCCCAAGAAGAAGAAAGCTAATGTCCCAAGAGTTGTTTTATTTTTGAGAAAAAAAGAACACCTGCTTGATTTTTTAAATTGTAGGGGACATAGCATTGAGGAATCTCAGAAACTCTTACCTAAGTCACTTTCAGTAGCCATCCTAGCACATTTTGACAGACACACTGAGCCATGGAGAGAAGACTTTAAAAAGAAATTCCCATGCTATTGTTGTAGGCTTGTATTGCAGTATTTATGGCCGAGTTTGTATGAGCAACTAATTACATACTGCAAAAGTCAAAGCATTTCTCTCTCTCCCTAGTGTGTTTTCAAAATATTTCTTCAGCCTGATACTACAAGCCAGTTATCATCACTCACAAACAAATTGACTATACATTTTATTTTCACTGTATTCCAAGGCTGCCTAGTTACTCTCCACAACATTCTCTTATTCATACCACATTATCGAGAAAAGATGAGGCCGCTCACTTACCACTTAATCACATGATTTAATACTTCCATTAAGAATATATTGACTCTCTGCTTACTAGGCTTAAAGCTCTGGACAATGTGTTTTTTTAAATTTTTTAATTTTTATATTTTTAATAAATGAATTTAAATTTTAATTTGCCCAATTAGAAAATTCTACTTTCAAGTTTTTAAAGTCAGCTTATAGTAGTTAGGTGAGAGGAGGGAGCTGGGGTGAAAGGGGTCAAATATATGGTGACAGAAAGAAATCTACAAAAAAAAATAAATCTAACTATGGGCGGTGAACACATTATGCAATATATATATATATGTCTTATTATTCAATTGTACACCTGAAAGTTACAGGATTTTATTAACCATTGTCACCATAATAAAAATAAATAAAATAAAAAATTATAATTAAAAAAACAGAAAAAAGTCAGCTTATATCAAAGTTTTTATGCATGACACCTTTAGATCATTTTCAGCAACATATTGATGTAATGAGCAAACATACCCAAATATCTTTTTCAAAATATTTTCTCCATGGTAAGGTAATTTGGAAAACAGTAGTTTCTCATTATTAAGAATGCCTTCTTCACCTTTTTTTAAAAATTAAACTTATTGGGATAACATTGATTAACAACATAAGTATCAGGTATACAGTTTTGTAATACATCATCCGTATATTGCTTTGTTTGCTCACCACCCATAGTCCAGTCTACTTCTATCACTGTTTGTTTGACCTCCTTCCTCTCTAGTAACCACCTTTCTCTTGTCTGTGTCTATGAGTCAGTTTTTTTTATTGTTGTTGTTTGCTTATTTCTTGCTTTCTGTTTTATATTACATATATGAATTAAGACATATAATTCTTGTCTTTTTTCATCAGACTTATTTCACTTAGCATGATATTCTCAAGATCCATTTATGTTGTGAGAAATGGCTATATTTCATCCTTTTTATGGCTGAGTAGTATATTCCATTGTATATATGTACCACTTTTTCTCTAACCAATTGTTCGCCCAAAGACACTTAGGTTGTTTTTATATCTTGGCTTTTGTGAATAATGCTGCCACAAACAAGGATACCTATGTCTTTATGAATAAGTATTTTTGAAGTTTTTCATATAGATACCTAGAAGAGTGATTGCTGGGTCACTGGTAGTTTTATTCTTATTTTTTTGAGAAATCTTCATACTGTTTTCTATAGAGGCTGCGCCAATTTACATTTCCACAAGCAGTGTAAGAGAGGTCATTTTTCTCTACATACTCTTCAACACTTGTTTGTTGTCTTCTTGATAACAGCCATTCTAACAGGTGGAAGGTGGTATCTCACTGTGGTTTTGATTTGCATTTCTCTTATAGGTAGTGAAGTTGAGCATCTTTTCATATATCTGTTGGCCATTTATATGACTTCTTGAGACAAGTATTTAGATTTTCTCATTTTAAATAAGATTGGTTTTTGTTGTTCTTATTCTTATTGAGTTGTATGAGTTTATTATATATTTTGAATATTAGCCCTTTATTGCTGGTATCATTTACAAATATCTTCTTCCATTTATTGGTTTGTTTTTTGTTTTGTTGATATTTTTTTTCCTTTACTTTCTTTGCCTGTGGGGAAAAGTTCACAAGAAACCCTCTGAGATAAGGTCTGTAACATTAGAACCTCAGTTTTTTTTTTAAATTTTCTATTTCTATTTATTTTCTATTTATATTGATGTAGCTTATTTTTCAGGTCTTATATTTAAGTATTTAGTCCATTTAATTTTTATGTGTAATGTCAGAAACAAGTCAAATTGATTTCTTTTGCATGTGGCTTTCCAATTATGCCAACACTATTTATTAAAGAGGCTTTTGTTTCTCCATTGTATGTTTTTGGCTCCTTTGTCAAAAATTAGTTGCCCATATGTGTGTGGGTATATTTCTGTGTTTTTAATTCTGTTCCATTGATCTGTGTGTCTGTTCTTCTGCCAATGTCATAGTATTTTGATTATTGTAACTTTGCAGTGTAGTTTGAAGTCAGGAAGTATAATACCTCTGATTTTGTTCTCTTCTCAGAATTACTTTGGCTATTGAGGTTCTTCTGCAGTTCTATACAAATTTGAAAATTTAGAGTTCATTTCTTTAAAAAATGCCATTGTGATTTTGATGGGGATTGCATTAAATCTACATATTGCTTCATGTAATATGGACCTTTTAACTTTGTTAATCATTTCATTCTATGAACTTGGAATTTCTTACCATTTCTTTGTGTCTTCTTCAATTTCTTTCAACAATGCCTTATAGTTTTTACCGCCTTTGTTAAGCTTATTCCTAGATATCTTTTTTGTGCAATTGCAAATAGAATTGTTTTCTTCGTTTCTTTTTCTGATATTTCATTGTCAGTATATAGGAATTTAATGGATTATTGTACATTAATTATGTATACTACAACTTTACTATATTTTTTTATTGTTTTTAACAGTCTTTTAATTGACATCTTTAGGGTTTTTTATATACAGAATTACATCATCTGCAAATAGCTTTGCTTCTTCATTCCCAATTTGGATGCCTTTTTTTTTCTTTCTTTTGCCTGATCGTTCTGGCTAAGACTTCCAGTTACATGCTGAATAACAGTAGAGAGTGGGTATCCCTTTCTTGCTCCTGATTTTAGAAGAAAGGTTTTCAGTTTTACACCATTAAAGATCATACTAGGTGAGGTTTTTTCAGATACTGTCTTTATTAAGTTGAGGTACTTTCCTTCCATACCCATTTTATTGAGTATTTTGATCATAAACGGATGTTGTGTCTTGTTGAATGCATTTTCTACATCTATTATATGACCATATGATTTCTGTCTTTTATTTTGTTAATGTGGCACACCATATGGATAGATATGTATATGCTGAATCACCCTTATGCCCCTGGGATTAATCTTGCTTGATTATGAAGTATATTCTTAATGTATTTGTTGTATTTGATTTGCTAGAATTTTGTTTAGAATTTGTATGTTTGTCTAAGATATTGGCCTGCAGTGTGTGTGTGTGTGTGTGTGTGTGTGTGTGTGTGTGTGTGTGTGTTGTCTTTGCCAGGTTTTGGTATAAGAGTAATGTTGTCTTCATAAAATGAGTTAGAAAGTATTCTCTCTTTTTCAATTTTTTGAAAGAATTTGAGAATGAAAGGTATTAGATCTTCTTTGAATGTTGAATGTTTGGTAAAATTTACCAGAGAAGTCATCTGGTTCTGAATTTTTATTTTCTGGGCAGCTTTTGATTACTGTTTCAATTTCCTTACTGTAAATTGGTCTATTTAGGTTTTCCAATTCTTTATAGTTCAGCCTAGGAAGATTATACATTTCTAATAACTTGTCCATTTATTGTATATTTTCAAATTTGGTGGTTTATAGCCTTTCATAGTATTCTTATATAGTCCTTTGTACTTCTGTAGTGTCTGTTGTAACCTCCTGTTTTATTTTTGATTTTATTTATTTGAATCATTTCTTTTTTTATTAATGAGTCTAGCCAGAGATTTGTTTATTTTATTTACTTTTTTCAAATAACCAGCTCTTAGTTTTATTATTTTTTTATTTTTATTTTTTTCCTCCATTTTGCTTAATTCTTCTCTAATTTTTATTATATCATTTCATCTACTGACTTTGGGCTGTTTTTTCTTCTTTATATAGCTTTTTAAGGTGAAATGCTAGATTATTTATTTGAAATTTGTCTTGTCTTGTGATTTAGGCCTGTAATGCTATAAATTTCCCTTTTAGTACTGCTTTTGCTGCACCCTCCAAATTATGACATGTTGCATTGTCATTTTCATTTGTCTCTCTGTGTTTTTCCATCTCATTTTTTATCTTTTTTTGACTAATTCCTATTTCAATAGCATGTTGTTTTATTTCCATATATTTGTGGGTTTTCCAGCATTTTCTTGTAGTTAATTTTCAAATTCATCCTGTTGTGGTCAGAAAATATGCTTTTATGATTTCAATCTTTCCTCTTCAGGCTGCTGAGTAGGGCTGCAACCTCACTGCTACCACATCAATTGAAGCCAGACAGGCAATGGGAGGCAGAGGGGAGGTGGAATAGCACATCTGGAGCTTTATTTTTCCCTGGTAATGGAGGCAGCCAGATCATAGCTGTCACACCTTTGCACTGTGTCTCTGCCTCATCACTGGCTTCAGCCTCTATATGTACAAATCATTCAGGCTGGAATGCTGCCTCTACACCCTTATCCTCTCTGGACTACTGAATTAGGGCTGTGAACCACCCCTCCACTGCTACAGTGTTAGCTGGAGCTGTGGTGAGCTTATGACTGAATCTGCAGCTGCCTTTTCTGTCGTCCCTTCCATCCTGCTTCTCCTGCTTGCTCCCATATGCCCACCTTCAGATATCTCAATGTCTCAGATATATTTGTGTGTTAAACAGGAAATCCTTTGTTAAATTATAATTGTCTGACTTTTGGTAACTTTAAGGGGAGAAACCAAGATAACTTCTCACCTTGCCAAAATGCTTACATCCTGAGCAATGCTTTTTATATGTGTTATTTTACTTAATTCTCACAAAACTTTCTAAAGTATGTATTTTCCCCATTTTAAGAGGACATCACTGAGACACAGAAATTCAGGTTGATGAAAAAATTATATAGTAAGACTTTACTTAATGTCATTCATAGGTTCTGCGACTTTAATCAAAATGATATTTATTAAAACCTGTTTTACCATAGGCTATTTGATATAAACAAAAGTTAAGTTTCTGTAGATTCACATCAATGTTATAATAAAATAACATTGAACAAAATGACGTTATTCAAGAATCTGTTGTATAAGGTTCACAGCCATTAGCTGCAGTTAATATGATTTGCCTTCTGTGCCTGATGTTGACATGAATGAAATCAATCAGGACAGAGTCTTATCCTAAAGTCTACCCTTGTCAAAATTGGAAAGTAGGCAGGGAATTCAGTGTATGAACTCATTTAAGTACTAGAGTGTAATATTTATTTCTTAGAATTAATCATCTAGCCTTGACTTGCCTTTATTTGGCAAAATTTGTTAGTTAAGTTATGACTATCCATGAATATAAAACAAAACCATCAAATTTGACTGAGATATCATCAAAACAGTCCATATAAAACATGATACACATGAATATAGAAATAAAATGTTGACAATAACTTCCTTTCAAATTTGTTGTATTGTGTTTTTAGACCCAATCAATGAATTAAAAAGACCGCTTATAATTTTATAAATTTCAGTACTAAAAATATTACATTTAATTTTTTCCTTGCCTGGATTTTTTTCTGCATAATGGTATACTTTCTTTTCTTTTCCAGTAAATATAACATTTATATTAGTATATTTTTCTTTAGAAGCAATATTATTATTGTACAACACTACATAGTAGGATTATATTAAAAATTATAATAGTAGTCAGGAATATTATTTTGAGATATTAGTGTTGATAACTAACTATATAATGTCTTGTTCAAGAAACATGGTATAAAATAAATTATTTCACAAATGATTATGTACTGTTGTTTGCATTCTATGGTAGCCATTGAGTTTATGCACATAAATTACTTTCAGGCTGTAGGATAATATTTTACTGGAAATATTTTGTAGTCATGTTGATTCAGCTGTTGCACCAACATGTTTCAGTTTTAATATTAAAACAATTATAAATTCCCAAACCACTTGTTTGTCAATGCAGCAGGCATGATTATTTTAAAAGGTTTATTTCTATTATGTATATAATTGTTTATATTTTGAAATTTTAAATTATAGGTGTAATAGAAGGCATTTTTATTATTCTGTGCTTTGAAATTCTGAATATTGTAATTTATCCTATTAGAATTGATGTACTGTATCATTACAAATTATAGATAAACTCATATACTGCTAATGTGAGAGAGCTTATAAAATTGAAATAAAATAACAGTTTTTATTCTGGTTTCTCTGGTATCTTATGCACTTCATTTACTAAAAAACATAAAATGGTCAGTAAAATATTCAGTGGAACTTTGAAAGTCTCCAAAGGTATAAATTGAATTGTGTAGTATGTCTAGTTTTCTATAAAGCTTCAGAACACAACAGTCAAAAAAATTTTTTTTTATTTAAGGATATGTCTTTGAAGACCAATTTACTTTAATCCAGTAATAAAAAACATTTTTATTTTTTACTGGAATTCATATAATTTTCTGCTTAGTATACTGATAAAATATTACAAAATGTGTAGCAGCTTTGCAATTATTATTATTATTTTTTAAGTATAATACTTTTACATATTTGGCTGAATCTTTGTTTTTCTCAAAAACCTAGCCAATAATTTTCCATTCGTAGCTTCTCTTTTGTATCTTTATTTTGTCTTTGTGTTTCTCAGTTGCTAAGGTCTAAAGGTTTTTATCTCCTTAAAATTTAATTGTGGAATCCTAACCACCATAATGATGGTATTAGGGCCCTTGTGAGGTAATCATATCATGAAAGTAGACTCCTCATAAATGGATTTAGTGTTGTTATAAAAGAGGTTCCAAAGAGATTTCTGCCCCTCTCTGCCAAGTGAGGACACTACAAGAAGGTGCTCGTTATGAACAAGGAAAAGCAACCTCACCAGTAAACATGACCATGCTGGCACCTTGATTTTGGACTTTCCAGCCCCTACAACTGCGAACAGTAAATTTCTGTTGTTTATAAGCTACCCAGTCTATGGTATGTTGTTATAGCAGTCTGAAAAAACTGAAAAGACTAAAACGTGATTTTTCTGCCCCTTGTGCTACAGATAGATACAAGACACATTATTTACCAGAGGGTTAAGTCTTAAAATATGTCATGGCTCCCAGAAAACATAATTTAAAGAGGAACCAGAACAATAGCAGTGTATAATACAGTGGAAAATATTGTATTTCTAATTATATGGTTTTCTGCTACCATTTGGAACATGACTGATTAGCACTTAGAAGTCTTTTTAATCCTTTATGCTCATTCTACAGATGTGGCTATCTACTCCATTATGGTAAAGGGCTGACCCTGGTAGCTAATGATTTCAACATCATCATTATAAATCTTATATATGTATATATCAGTTTGTTTTCATTTATTAAACAAATGTAACGCACACATTTAAAAATTAGAAATGATCTACATTTTCAAGATAAAATACTTTTTTCTCCTCTAGTCCCCTAATATAATCAGTAAAGCCATATGCATGACCATGTGAGAGGTTGTTATATTTCCTTTTTTAACAACTTTTTCAAATTACTGGTTTTTAAAATTCAATTTGTGATGAAAAAGCAGTTAGTAATACTAACCTTTTAATGTTTATGGATCTGTTTGGATTATTTTTAAACAAAAACTTTTCTTTATTTTTTTAAATTAAGTTTATTGGGGTAACATTGGTTAATACAATTATATAATTTTCAGGTATACATTACATTTGACATCTGTATATTCTATTGTGTGTTTACCATCCAAATTTCCAGTTTCCTTCAGCTACGATATATTCGATCCCCTTTACCCACTTCACCTTCCTCCTATCTCCTATATTTGACCTGTTTTACTCCATCTACCTCCCCCGCTCCTCCTTCACTAGTCTATAGTCCTCTGGTAACCACTAGTCTGTAGTCCATGTCCATGAGTCTGTTTGTCTTGCTCATTTCATTGCATTTTATTTTCATTGTTATGTAACCTATAAATTTTAGAAACATTAATTTTTACTTTGACATGTTTCCCCCCAAAATTTGGCCATTGAACCCCTAAAATGAATCAACCCCACCCACGAATTCATGTGAAAGAGGTTCTAGTAACTGGCAGTAGCTTAGGAAATGCACCACTATAACTCAATGAAATTTTCATTGACATCAGTGTTCAGTAGTATATTTTCATGCAAAGAAGAGATATAAGGTAGACAGAATTATATCTTTAAATAATAATTATTTAGAACCATACTTTCTAGGAACAGAGTTATTCCAAGAGGATATTCCATGTAATCAAAACATTTCCTAGATCCCATATAATTTCCTGAAAAACCTGCAAAAACTAAAGAAGAGTTTATGTGAGAACTCTAGCACAGTGAATAAAAGCTCTTTCAAGCTTACTTCACTGATCTCATTCTCTTTATACTTCATATACTAATTGCATTTTCAGAAAGTTTCATGCTATAACGCTGGAGTTCCAGACCCCAGGGCTCAGACCTGGGTCTTGGGTATTCTGGAAAAACCACCAGGAGGACCAGAGACATGTGAAATGCTGTTTATTACTTATGAAACAGGAAAGCTTCACCACTTTGTCAGTTGGAGCTGTGGGAAAAAGGCATTTGGCCAAGAGCAGGCACTGCTTTATATGAGAGCAGAGGGAACAGTGGATATCTTATCAGGGGAGTAGATGTCTCCCCAGGTAGATGAGAACAGAACATGCTGCCTAGATAGCGTTTGTGAGGATGGTGGACCATCCCTCTCCTCCAGCGGAGCCAGCAGATAATGTCCATGAAAATGGCAAAAGGACAGACAGTGCCCATGAGAACAGCAGAAAATGTCCTTGAGAGCAAACACAGCCTGGAGAATTCTTTGTTCATTGTCTTCCTTGGGACTGCTGACCAAGCAGTCTTTTCTGTCTTCTGTGTATGTGGAGGAGCTATGTTTGAATTAACCCCACAACGCTTACTCTAGTCTTTGAAGCTTTGTATATCTTGTTTTGCTTAAAAACTCTTGTACATGTTATCCTCCAGTACCTGTTTAAATCTCATTAACCCTTCAAAACTGAAAATGGGTTTTACATCATTTTGGAAGAAATCTTTGAGTCCTATTTTCTGGCTTCTAATTAGAATAAGTTCTTTCTTTGTCATCATGTTTCTGGTGGTTACTTTTACAATGATATTTATATTATAAATGTAACCTATTTTGTCTATTTATTTAAATTTCCTCTGCTAGACTATATGCTCTTTGATCCAATAAATCTGGCATTCATATGTGTATCTCAAATTTCTTGAGAATGTTTGCTGAATCAAAAATTGTATGTATGGATATATAAAACAATCCTAATTTATAAATTATTTCTGTTGACTGACCTCATCTAAAGTGACATTCCTTTAAAATTAAAGTAGGACTCATTGACAAAATAGTAAAAAAAATTAGCAAGAAAACAAGGTATGTTTACAGCAGACATGTTAAAATTGTTAATTGAACAGATTTTTCTTTGGTAAATTTTAAGCTAAGGTCTGTTGAAAAAGTAAGAATATAATGATGAGAGAATTATCTACTTGACTTTAAACCTTGTTCTGTATTATGAGAAATAATAAACTATTACAATGAAATAATTGTTTTAATTGTGATATATTAGTTTCCTGTGGCTGCTATAAAAATTACCACAAACTTAATCACTTAAAGAAAGAGAAATTTATTCTCTCACAGAAGGTCAAATAAAGGTTTTGGCAATGCTGCGCTAACTGGACAAAGTATGGAGGGAATATGCAAAATCCATTCTGTGCCTCTTCTAGCCTTACTAGCTGCCAGCTGCATGGAATTCCTTGGTTTGTGACTGTATCATTTCAATATCAGCCTGTCTTCACATTGTCTCCTCCTCTTTGGTCTGTGCAATCTCCCTCCGCTTTTCTTTCATAATGACATTTATGATGACATTACAAATTCACCCAGATATTCCAAAACAGTCTCATTATCTCAATATCTTTAATTTAATTACATGGACAAAGAGCCTTTTTCTGAATAAGGTAATATTCTCAGATTCTTGATAGTAGATCACAAACATGTCTTTGGCATCCATTATCAACTTACCACAACAATATGTACACATAAAAAAAGAGCAGGACAGGAGTTCCATGTGTACATGAAAAAATTAAGAAAGCCACAACAGGATCCCTGAGATTAAAAAACAAATAAACAAACAAAAGCAAGTAGATGTATATGTATAAGACAACATGCAAATAGAATTATTTATGTCAGAGCCAGGAACATAGAATAGTCAACATAGTCTCAAACGGAGAATATTCTTATTTTTAATTTATTTTTTATTAAATTTATTGGGGTGACATTGGTTAATAAAATTATATAGATTTGAAGTGTACAATTTAATAATGTTATATGTGTACTGCATTGTTTGTTCACCACCCAAGATTAAATTTCCATATATTTAATCCCCTTTACCTTATCTACCTCCTCCTCTTTTCCTCTGGTAACCATCAAACTGTTGTCCATGTCCATGAGTCTCTGTTTGTCTTTTTCATTTGTTGCTTTCAGTTCTATATCTCACATATGAATGAAATCATATGGTTCTCGACTTTTACTGTCTGGCTTATTTTGCTTAGCATGATAATCTCAAGATCTGTCTATGTTGTCACAAATGGCAGTGTTTCATATTTTCTTATAGCTGAGTAATATTCCATTGTGTATATGTACCACATCTTCTTTATCCAATCATCTATTGAAGGGCATTTCAGAACTCAAAATGGATCAAAGACCTTAATATAAGACCTGAAATAATAAATTGTCTTGAAGAAAACATAGGTAATAAACTGATGGACCTTAGATTTAGAGAGGATTTTATAAATTTGACCTCAAAGGCAAAGGAAGTAAAAACAAAAATAAATGAATGGGACTATATCAAACTAAAAAGCTTCTACATAGCAAAATAAACTGTCAACAAGAGAGAGGCAACCAACTGAATGGGAAAATATATTTGCAAAGAATACCTCTGATAAAAGGCTAATATACAAAATATACAAAGAAGCCCTACAACTCAACATTAAAAAAAACAAACACAACAATCTAATTAAAAAATGGGCAGAGGATATAATTAGACAGAGGATATGTCTCCCAAGAAGACATACAAATGGCCAAGAGACATATTTTAATAACAAAATTAATTCCACACAAACCTTTCCAGTATATACTTTCAACTTAATTTTTAAGGTCTTTGTACCCGTTACCTATTGCCACAATAGTGCTGTGTAACAAACCACTTCAGCTCTCCTAAATTTAAAAAGAAAAACAATAATGTATTCTGTTCAGTCATGTGGGTTGGCTGGTGTCAGCAAATTCATTCATTATTCTGGAATTAATTGAAGATGGTTTGACATCTCTGTAAATTTTGTCTGAGCTCATTCTAATATCTGGAGATTAATTGCATGCTATTCTAGTATGCCTGTACTGTGAAAAAGGGGAATACTTGGCTCTGTCCAAGTGTCTCATCCTTTAGTAAGCTAGCTCAAACATCTCATAACAAAGATAGAAGGTCAAATAAGAAGCAGAAACATATCAATGCTTATATAATTCTCTTTTTAGTCACAACTGCCAAAATCTCTTTGCTCAAAGCAAGGCACAAACTAAACTCAGGAACGAGGAGCAGAGTCATAGACTTTTTCTAGAAAGAAGAAACTATAAGTCATACCATAAACATATGGATACAGGGAAACATGAAGACTCAGAGCCATTAGTGTAATCAATATACCATAGTTCGTCTTCTGATCATGATTATTCACATCTTTCTCATATGATTATTTTTATCCTAGAAGCCCAAAAGTTTTATATAGTCACATCTTCAGTCTTGTAGTCCAAGATCCTTTGATCTAAGGTTCAGCTGGTGTGCCTCTTGATTTGGAGACCTATGAACAAGAAAACATCCTCCCTAACACACACACACGCACACACACACACACACACACACATTTATTCAAACATGATCTAAAATAATGGTCAAACAAAAATAGAATCATTGCAATAAACACTTCCATTCCAAAAAGAGTAAGAAAAGAATGCACAGGAAAGTTACTAATCATAATTCTGAAATCATGTTGAGCAAATATAGTCAGTTTTTCTATTCTATGGATTAACAGAAAAGTTACTAATCATAATTCTGAAATCATGTTGAGCAAAAGTAGTCAGTCTTCCCATTCTATGAGGTTATTCTCTTGATCAGGCCCCAGTTCTGTTCACTGTGAGTGGTTTACAGTTTGCTGTCATCTCTATAGGCTCTTCTTTTGAAATATCTTTCTTTGTCTGTTCTTTTTTTTAATACCTCTGAGGAAGGAATTGAAAAATATTTCCTTTGAACAGCATTTTCAGCCTATTTCCTGCCAGAATAATGTTGAGACCCCAGAGACGTTCTTATATTATTGTTTATTGGGATGACATTTGTTAATAAAATTATATAGATTTCAAGTATACAATTCTATAATATGTCATCTGTATATTGCACTGTGTATTCATCCAAAGTCGTCTTCTTCTGTCACCACATATTTGACCTCCTTTACCCTTTTTTATATCTTCCCCAGCCCCCTTCTCTCTGATTACCACTCTTGCTGTCTATGTCTACGAACATTTATTTGTTGTGATTATCATGCTAGGAAAAATAAGTCAGAAAAAAAAGTTGAAAACCATATGATTTAACTCACATGTAGGATATAAACTGAAAGCAATACATGAAGAAGACCCAGAGACCTTTTTTATATCTTGAGTATTTCCAGTCTGTTTTACTTCAGGTTTGTGGCACTTTTACTGGTAAAACTGTCTTAGAAACTCTATGTTTCTATGAATTTGAGTCTGCTCCATTTTAATCAGTCAGCAAGTCATATCAATACTTATTTTCTGTATATGCCTTTCTCAATTTATTCATTACTATCTTAGGCATGCCAAGCTTCTACAGAACAATGCCCTTAGATTCCTAGAAGTACTTCCAACTGAGAGAGCACTAAGCATCACCTTACTTCCATCAGAGATTTTTAACAAGGGCCTAACAGTCACATCTTTGATTTTGCATATGCTCCCTGGAGGAATCATACTTTGAGATTCTATTGCCGTTAAAGAAACTGGAAATGAGGAGGTTTCATCATAGTAAATTCTGACCCTTGTATATTTTAATCTAATTCTGATTTGCAAAATGTTGGTTAATTCTCAATTTAGTTTCTTTCTTGTATTACTTTATATATATAGCTAGGAAAAGATAGATACACTTTCAGCATCCTGCCTGGGCATATTCTTGATCAAATCCAAAATATCTATGGTCATGTTTTTTATCTTTTAAGTTGTCATTGGCAAAAGTGCTGCCAAATATTTATCCATCACATAGCATGAATCACTAGTTTTCAGCTCTTTATGGCAATTTTCTCACCAGTCTTCAATTGTTATATGAGTTTCCTGACCCCCTAGTTCTCAAACTAATGCCACTTATTTCAGGTTTCCATTATAACAACATCTCACTTCTAGTACCAAGGTATACATTAGTTATCTATTGTCACAATGGTCTCATCCACAAACTATTCCAAAACTCAGTGCATAAAGCATAAGTAAATGTTTAGGTTATAAATCTATCTGTTGCTTTCTTTTAGCTCAAAAGTCTGGATAATTGATTGTATGTTTGATGGTTGCTTTCAGTCTTGGCTGGGCTCTCACATGCACCTAAGTTCAGCTTAAGTTCATTTGGATAGTTCTGCTGGTATTGAAAGAGCTTTCTCACATATGTGGAGGTGAGCTGACTGGTGGATGATGGCTTCATTAAGATGAATGAATTGACTTAGCTTTGCTCCTTATATCTTATCTTCTGGCAGGTTAGTTTAGGTATGGTCTTATGATGGAGATAAAGGAATAAGAGTAAAACCTTGTGTATATTCGAGTATATTTTCAGGCCTCTACAATGTCATAAATGTCAACATTCCATTGGCCAAAGAAAGTAACATGACTGAATTCAGAATTAAGCAGCAGATAAAAAATTCCAACCTTTTGATAAGAGGAGCTTCAAAGTCACATCCTAGAGAGTAGATATAAGGCAAGGTAAAATTT
>NW_011888868.1:4288153-4290256 GCF_000151845.1 Pteropus vampyrus | reverse complement strand
ACAAACCTTTCCAGTATATACTTTCAACTTAATTTTTAAGGTCTTTGTACCCGTTACCTATTGCCACAATAGTGCTGTGTAACAAACCACTTCAGCTCTCCTAAATTTAAAAAGAAAAACAATAATGTATTCTGTTCAGTCATGTGGGTTGGCTGGTGTCAGCAAATTCATTCATTATTCTGGAATTAATTGAAGATGGTTTGACATCTCTGTAAATTTTGTCTGAGCTCATTCTAATATCTGGAGATTAATTGCATGCTATTCTAGTATGCCTGTACTGTGAAAAAGGGGAATACTTGGCTCTGTCCAAGTGTCTCATCCTTTAGTAAGCTAGCTCAAACATCTCATAACAAAGATAGAAGGTCAAATAAGAAGCAGAAACATATCAATGCTTATATAATTCTCTTTTTAGTCACAACTGCCAAAATCTCTTTGCTCAAAGCAAGGCACAAACTAAACTCAGGAACGAGGAGCAGAGTCATAGACTTTTTCTAGAAAGAAGAAACTATAAGTCATACCACAAACATATGGATACAGGGAAACATGAAGACTCAGAGCCATTAGTGTAATCAATATACCATAGTTCGTCTTCTGATCATGATTATTCACATCTTTCTCATATGGTTATTTTTATCCTAGAAGCCCAAAAGTTTTATATAGTCACATCTTCAGTCTTGTAGTCCAAGATCCTTTGATCTAAGGTTCAGCTGGTGTGCCTCTTGATTTGGAGACCTATGAACAAGAAAACATCCTCCCTAACACACACACACGCGCGCACACACACACACACACACACACACACACACATTTATTCAAACATGATCTAAAATAATGGTCAAACAAAAATAGAATCATTGCAATAAACACTTCCATTCCAAAAAGAGTAAGAAAAGAATGCACAGGAAAGTTACTAATCATAATTCTGAAATCATGTTGAGCAAATATAGTCAGTTTTTCTATTCTATGGATTAACAGAAAAGTTACTAATCATAATTCTGAAATCATGTTGAGCAAAAGTAGTCAGTCTTCCCATTCTATGAGGTTATTCTCTTGATCAGGCCCCAGTTCTGTTCACTGTGAGTGGTTTACAGTTTGCTGTCATCTCTATAGGCTCTTCTTTTGAAATATCTTTCTTTGTCTGTTCTTTTTTTTAATACCTCTGAGGAAGGAATTGAAAAATATTTCCTTTGAACAGCATTTTCAGCCTATTTCCTGCCAGAATAATGTTGAGACCCCAGAGACGTTCTTATATTATTGTTTATTGGGATGACATTTGTTAATAAAATTATATAGATTTCAAGTATACAATTCTATAATATGTCATCTGTATATTGCACTGTGTATTCATCCAAAGTCGTCTTCTTCTGTCACCACATATTTGACCTCCTTTACCCTTTTTTATATCTTCCCCAGCCCCCTTCTCTCTGATTACCACTCTTGCTGTCTATGTCTACGAACATTTATTTGTTGTGATTATCATGCTAGGAAAAATAAGTCAGAAAAAAAAGTTGAAAACCATATGATTTAACTCACATGTAGGATATAAACTGAAAGCAATACATGAAGAAGACCCAGAGACCTTTTTTATATCTTGAGTATTTCCAGTCTGTTTTACTTCAGGTTTGTGGCACTTTTACTGGTAAAACTGTCTTAGAAACTCTATGTTTCTATGAATTTGAGTCTGCTCCATTTTAATCAGTCAGCAAGTCATATCAATACTTATTTTCTGTATATGCCTTTCTCAATTTATTCATTACTATCTTAGGCATGCCAAGCTTCTACAGAACAATGCCCTTAGATTCCTAGAAGTACTTCCAACTGAGAGAGCACTAAGCATCACCTTACTTCCATCAGAGATTTTTAACAAGGGCCTAACAGTCACATCTTTGATTTTGCATATGCTCCCTGGAGGAATCATACTTTGAGATTCTATTGCCGTTAAAGAAACTGGAAATGAGGAGGTTTCATCATAGTAAATTCTGACCCTTGTATATTTTAATCTAATTCTGATTTGCAAAATGTTGGTTAATTCTCAATTTAGTTTCTTTCTTGTATTACTTTATATATATAGCTAGGAAAAGATAGATACACTTTCAGCATCCT
>NW_011888868.1:4259818-4285083 GCF_000151845.1 Pteropus vampyrus | reverse complement strand
ATTAATGTGCAATAACTTCATTTCTCTCTAGTCTCCTAGAATTAGCTAAACAAACTATTAAAAGAGGATTATTTAGCTCTTAAACTTTCTTCACTCCATCTGTTAAGAAAATCAATCTAAAAATGGCTTGAGCAGGAGAAAAGTGGTTGCGTCATCTAGTATTGATGGAAATTTCAGAAGTAGAATACACTTCAAAATTAATTTTGGTGGTTCATCAATGTTCTGAAGGGTCTATTTTGTTCATTTTTCTTATGCATACTTGTGCTCTGTTAGCTTCAGCCTAAAAACAGCTGCCATGTTGGTCATGATATTAAATCACTGACAATTGAAGTGACAGATTTCTTCATTCACATTCAGTAGCAGAGTGAGAGTGCTTCTAAACAACATTCAAAGCAGGAAAATTATGATTACCTAAAGTGTTATAGTTTTGGTCCCATGTTTATTCTTAAATATAGCCAGGAACATGTCCCAGGTATGTCTTTCTTTAGGAATCTGGAATGGAGTCGGTTTCCCCAAAGCACATGAGAGAAGAATAAATAATCAACCTAATTCTGGATTGAACTAGGAGGGGAAAGGGCAGAATAAATGCAGGGTGACCAACTAACACATGTGCACTGTAGTTTATCTAGCAAGGTTTTAACAACTGAATTTTCTTATTTTCTCTAGAAAACAACTCTTAGAATACATTCTTTATTATAGTTGGGGTTTTGTTATATGTCAGTTTATTTTTCATAGGTTTGATAGTTTGTTAGTTATGAAGAAAGATGCAAATCTGCAAATATTCAGAATCTATATTTGTATAAATACTGAAAAGTCTTAGCAAATTTTAACCAGGGTGAATTTGTTGATCTTTCTTTGCTTCACTGCATATTCTATTAATATGTGTATTGCATATATTATGATGACTGAATACCAAAATAGAAAGCATGGCAATCTGGAGATAATTAAAATGCAGATTCTTGAGCCAATAAGCCCTACTCAGTTGGAAACTCTCTGATCATAAGGGCTAAGGAATGTTTTTAACAAGCACCCCAAAGATATTTTTATACCCCAAAGCTTTAGAAGACACTCATTTTGTGATTTAATCACAAAGAAGACTCATTTTTTTGTTTTTGTTTTCATAAAATTAGGGGGCAGGCATTAGCTGATTGGGAAGACACCATTCTCTCCTTATGTAAATAGTAATACATTTATTTTTAGTTCATTAAATGTTTATTCATTCCACACTTCTTTTTAATATGTTGCTAAGAAAATATTTTTCTTTAACATATCCTTGTCATTTTTTCCTACTGCACAGTGCTTTTTATGGCCATGGAGAGCAATTATAGCAAACTCCTTTCCTCTTCAAATCATTTATGAAGACTGCTTAAGTACTGTCACATGTGGCTTTCAGGATTGCTAAGTCATTCTGTGGTTTCTGAAAATCTCAGGATAGATTTAACCATATCGAATTGTTAGACTATTTCAAAGAGCAAATTGCTTTATATATTTTGCAATAGGATATCTTCATGATTTTTCAAACAGCTTAGGAGTTTTGTTATTTTTATAAAATCTGCATTTGATTATTATGTTATTCATTATTGTTCTGAATACATATGTTCATAATAAGTTGGGGATATTTTGTACTTAATATATATTTATGGACATAAAATTTTCTTGTCAATATATCAGTTATACACACATACACACACTCAGAGATGTACATATACTGTTTGGAATTGCTCCACACTAACACATTTTGAGCAAAATATGTAAGAAATCTTAATGTCAAGTAACCTAGTAGAACATGCACATTTTCCTTTTAAGTACCAATGATACTCACCTTCACTACATAATTTAAAAAGCATTTTCAGAAATGTTTTCCATTTGTTCTTCATTGCAATCCTATGATTTTTATAAAATTATTTCCGTGGTTCAAGTTAAAAAACTGAGAAACTGAGAAGAGAAGCAACTTTCCTAGGATCACGAAGCCAATAATTAACACTTGCATTTTAATAATAATTGTTCTATATTAGAAGTTTTAGATAAAAAAAAAAAAAATTCAAGAATACTACAGAGTTCCTGTATACCTTAGGCCCAGTTTCCCTTTGTTAACTGAATCTTAGTGTATTTTCATAACCATTTAATCAGTAATGATACATTATTTTAACTAAAGCTCATAATGTTTATACTTCCTTAATCTTTACTTTTTTTAATGTTCCAAAATCCATTTTCATAACTTTCTTAAAGTAGGTTTATCTAGAATTGTGTCAGTTTCTCAAATATTTCTTCTTTTCTGATGACAATTGCAGGTTTGAGGAGTACAGATCAGATATTTTGCAGAACACTTTTCAATTATAATTTCTCTGATTTCTTTTTCTCATGATTACTGGGGTTATGGCTTATTGGAAAGAAGTCCACAGAAGTGTTATTCTCATTACATCACATCATGGGATATACATACATATGTTAAACTAAGCATGAGTTCATACTGATAGCTCCAATTTTTATCTAGTATATATGGTTCATTCTAGCCTTTCTTGATTGCTTATGACTAATCTCCCATTCCAACAGGGAGAAATTTAGATCCTATCATCTACCATCCCTTTACTTATTTGCTCAATTCCAGTATACATGGACATTGCTTTTAGAACTGTTAACCAATACTCCCATGGAAATTAATTTTACCAACAATAGTGCTTATATGTACTCCTTCTTGTCTTTAATCTTATAGTCTCCACTTTTCCCAAAGTTAAGGTTAGCCTCTTTTCCCTCGCTCTCTTTAGTAAGGTATGTCACACGTTTTTAAGGATTAGATTCCTTGTCACAGTCTGCATTCCATCCTAGATTCTTGTAATCTTCTACTAAACGACAACAACAACAACAACAAAAACAAAAACAAAAACAAAAAACAACAAAAAAAAAACCTTTTGTACATTAATTTCTATGAGATTCTCTTTATTTTAAAAAGTTTGCAGTGTCATGGATCTGTTGTTATAGTATCATAGAAAATCATACTACAGCCCTTAAAATCCACTGTTTCACCTATTTGACCATCCTCAAATCCCTGACAACTTCTGATCTGTTTTTAAACTCTATAGTTTGACGTTTCTATTACATCATATAATGAATTCATATAGTATATAGCCTCTCCTGCTTGGCTTCTTTCACTTAGCAATATGTGTTTAAAATTCATTCGTGTTGTTGCATGATTCAGAGCTCACCCCTTTTTATCTGTGAATAGTATTCTACTGTATAGAAGTACTCCAGTTTGAGTATCCATTCACCTATTGAAGAACTTTTTGATTGACTTAATTTTTGGTGATTATGAATAAAGCTGACATAAATATTATGCACAGTGTTTTGTGCGGATGTAAGTTTTAAAATCCTTTGCATAAATATCTCAAGTATGATTACTGAATTGTTTGATAAGAACATGTTTAGTTTAAAAATATATACTGTGTTTTTGAAAGTGGCTGTGCTCTTTTCCATTTTTTTCCACTGTAAATGAGAATTATTGTTCTCTGTATCCTCTCCAGTATTATCAGTTTTGTTTTGTTTGTTTTTTGGCCATCCGTGTGGGTGTGAATTGGTCTCATTATTAATCTAATTTGTATTTTCCAGGGAACAAATGATGTTAAGCATCTTTTTATATGCTTTTTTGCCATTTATATAGTTCTTTGGTGATGTGTTCTTTCAGATGGTTGACCATTTTTTTAATTGGCTTATTTTTAATAATTGAATTTTCAAAGTTATGTGTATATTCTAGATACAAGTCCTCTATCAGATGTGCCATGAAAAATATTTCATCCAGTGAATGGGTTGTATTTTTATTCTCTTAATAGCATCTTTTATTGAATAAAATTTTAATTTTAATAAAAGACAACTTTCAAATTTTTCTTTTATAGATTTGTTTTCAGTGTCATAACTAAAAGTTTATCAGCATAACCAAATCAGCATAACTAAAAGTTTATCAGCATAACCAAACATAGGTATTTTCTCCTATGTTTCCCATAAAAGTTTTATAGTTTTAAAATTTTAATTTATGACAATTAATACTTCATTATCAATAATTTATTTAAATGCATATTGATTAAATGCTGCAATAAAAAGACATAGGGTGGAAAAATGGATTAAAAACAAGACCCGTCTATATATTTACAGGAGACTCACTTCCAGTTGAAATGCATACAGACTGAAAGAGAAGGGATGGAACATATATTTGATGCAAATCAAATAGAAACAAAAAGTAAGCTGGAGTAGCAATACTTATATCAGACAAAATAGATTAAAAAATGTAAAAAACAGACGAAATAGGACATTACATAATTAGAAAAGGGTCAATCCAAAAAGAGGATATAACAATTATAAATACCTACACACTGAATATAGGAGCACCTAAATATATAAGGCAATTTTAATGAATATAAAGGAAGAAATCTACAGTAATGTAATAATAGTAAGAGATTTTAATACCCTACTCACATTAATGGATAGATAATACAGCAGAAAATTAGTAAGGAAATAACAACCTTAAATGTCACATTAGATTAGATCAATTTAACACACATTTATAGACTATTCCATCCAAAAACTGCTGAATACATATTTTTTTCAAGTGCACATGGAACACTCTCTAGGATATATTGCATATTAGGCCACAAAACAAAACCTCAATAAACAAACAAACAAATAAATAAACAAACAAATAAATAAATAAATAAAAAGACATAAATCATATATTGCATTTTTAATGACCGCAATGGCATAAAACTAGAAATCAACTACAGGAAGAAAACTGGAAAAAACAATAAATATGTGGAGACTAAACAACACACTACTAAACAACCATTGGATCAATGAGGAAATCAAACAAAAAATCAAAAACTATCTTGAAACAAGTAAAGATTAAAACACAACATTTTTAAATGTATGGGATTCAGCAAAAGCAGTTTTAAGTGGAAATTTCATAGCTATACCTTCCTCACAAAACAAGAAAAATCTCAAATATAACTATACACCTGAAAAAAAAAAAAAGAACAGATAAAGTCCAACATAATCAAAAGGAAGGAAATAGTTAAGATCACAGCAGAAATAAACAAAATATAAATTTTTAAAAGAGAAAAGATCAATAAAATTAAGAGCTGTTTTTTTGAAAAGATAAATAAAATAGACCGACCTTTAGCTAAACTTATCAAGTATAAATAAAAAGAGAGCCCAAATAAGTAAAATCATAAATGAGAGAGAAATAACAACCAATACCACAGAAATGCAAAGAATCATGAAAGGATACTATGAACAATTAATGCCAATGACTCCAACAATCTAAAATAAATGGATACGTTTCTAGAAGTATATAACTGACTTAGGCTAAATCAGAATAAAACACAAACTCTAAACAGACTAAAACCAGCAATAACATTAAAGCAGTAGTTAAAAGCTCTTAATAAATAACTTTCCAGGAATACATGGTTTCACAGCTGAAGTTTACCAAATATTAGAAGAATTAATATCACTCTTTTTAAAATATTTTAAATATTAAAGAGGAAGAGACACTTTCAAACCTATTTTTAAAGACATCATTATCTTGATAGCAAATCAGATAACTATGTTACTAAAAAAGAAAAAAAAGAAAAGAAAAGAAAATACAGGCCAATATCCTTGATGAACAGAAGTAAACATTCTCAATAACATATTAGCAAACTGGACTCAACATTACATTAAGAGAATTATATACCATGACCAAGTATGGTTCATCTCAGGAATACAAGGATTGTTCAACATCTATAAGTAAATTAATGTGATAAATCACATTAACAAAATAAAAAAAAAATAAAAACCATATGATTATCTCAAGAAATGCAGAAAACATTTGACAAATTCAATATCTTTTTATGATAAAAATTCTCAACAACGTTGTCATAGACAGAAAAATATCTCAACATAAAAAAGGCGATATATGACAAACCCACAGCTAATACCATACTCAATGGTAAAAAGATGAAAGCTTTTCCTATAAGATCAGGAACAATACAAAGATGTTCACTTTCACTTCTTCTATTCAACATAGTATTGGAAATCTTAGGAACAGCAATCAGACAAGGCAAAGAAATAAAAGTCATCCAAATTGCAAAGAAGAAATAAAACTCACATTATTTGTAGATGACATAGTACTATGTATAGAAATCCCTAAAGACTCCACTAAAAAAACTATCAGAACTAATAAATGAATTCAGTAAAGTTGCAGGATACAGAATAGATAGATAGAAATATGTTGCATATTTGTGCGCCAATAGAAAATGAACAGAAGACGAATTTAAGAAAAAAATCCCATCTATAATTGCATCAAAAATACAAAATACCTAGGAATAAATTTAACCAAAAAGATGAAAGATCTGTATTCTGAAAACTACAAGACATTGAAGCAAGAAACTGAACAAGATACAAATAAATGGAAAGATATATCTTGCTCACAAATTGTAAGAATCAAAGTTGTTAAAGTGTCCTTATTGCCTAAAATAATATATAGATTCCAGTAATCTCTACAAAATATCAATGCCATTTTTTCTCAGAATTAGAATAATTAATTCTAAAATTTATATAGAACCACAAAGACTCTGAATAGCCAAAGAAATCTTGAGAAACAACGAAATGGGAGGTATCGTGGTCCCTAATATTAAACTATACTACAAAACCATCATAATTAAAACAGCATGTTACTAGCATAAAAGCAGATATATAGATCAGTGAAATAAAATACAGAGCCCAGAGAAAAATCCTTGCTTATATGGTTAATATAATATGGTTAATATGCAATGGGCTAAGGAGAATCTTTTCAATAAGTGATGTTAGGAAACCTGAACAGATACATGCAAAAAAAAAAAATTAGACTGCTTTTTTACACCATATACAAACATAAACTTAAAATGAATAAAAGACTTAAATGAAAGATCTAAAACCATAAAGATCCTAAAAGAAAACACAGGTGTAAGTAATTTGACATCATTCTTAAAAATAAATTTTTTGGATATATCTCACCAGGTAATGGAAACAAAATTAAATAAATAAGATAAACAAATGAGACAACATCAGACTAAAAGGATTTTGCACAGAGAAGGAATCCATCAACAAAATAAAAAGGTAATGTACTGAATGGAAGGAGGTATTCACCAATGATACATCCAATAAGGGGTTATCTAAAACATATAAGCAAGTCATAAAATTTAATACTAAAAATAAATAATCTGATTAAAAATAATCAGAGGACATGAATAGACATTTCTCAGAAGAAGACATACATACCAACTGGCCAATACACATAGGAAAAAATGCTCAACATCACTAATCATCAAGGAAATTAAAATTAAAACCACAGTGAGATATCATCGCACACCTATCAAGATGGCTACATCAGTAAATCAAAAAACAGTAAGTGTTGATGAGGATGTGGAGAAAAGGGAACCCTTTCACTGTTGGTGGGATTGCTAATTGGTACAGTCACTATTGAAAACAACTTGCAGTTTCCTCAAAAAACTGAAAATATAACTACCTTATGATCTATCAGTTCTACTTCTTGGTATTTATCTGAAAAAATCCAAAACATTAATTTGAGAAGATATATGTACCCCTATATTCACTGCAGCTTTTTTATAATAGCCAAGATATGAAACAACCTTATTGCTCATTTTTGTATAGATTTTTTTAAATACAGAGAAGGAAATGTTAGCTTTTTTATATTATCTGGAAACAACTGTGTCAAATTTATTTCTTACTTAAAAGTTTGTGTCAGTTTATTAATGATACCAGCTGAGTCTAAAATTACTTTTTAAAGCTTATTGATTATGGATTGGATTTATTTAATAACTATAATTATTTGAGTTTTTTGTATCTCATTGTTTCATTAGTAAATTTTGGTTTTATATAGTCATCATTTCATTTAAAAAGTTTTTAAATTAAATTTATTGGGATGACATTGGTTAGTAAAATTATATTTCAAGTGTATAATTCAATAATATATCATCTGTATATTGCCTTATGTGTTCACCACACCAAGCGAAGTCTCCTTCCATCATTTAAATTTTTATTGCCATAATATTGTTCGTAATATCTTGTTACCTTTTCAATAATAAAGAGTCTGCACATATTTCTAATTTTTGTTCATGGTATTGCATATATGTGCCTAATCACTTTATTCTTGTTCAATTATGTTAGTTTTATTACTTTTAGTTGTCCCTATTCAAATAACCAACTCTTTGTTTAACTGTATATTATGTATTTATTTATTTATTTTACTTTCTTCCATTTTTATTATTAGCTTCAATTTATTACCTTAGATAATTAACTCATTATTATTTTTGGTTGCTATAATAGATACCTGGATTGCTGCTCTTATAAATTCTGTTTCTAATATATGCATTTAACAGTAGATTTTCTGCTTCTAAACACAACTTAAGGTGAATATATTGTTATTTATTATATATTTATTATCATATAGATATAATTGTTTTTCTTTTCTTTTTTTTTTTTTATTTGAACATTGTTTCTTTTGAGAATTAAACTGCCTGTACTATTGGTGCTTTTTCTAAAATAATGTTATTTTTTCTAGATGTTTTAAAAGTTTTCATTGTTTAAATTTTCAGTAAGTTTACCAGAATGTATCCATAGAATTTCTTGTTTCCTTGCCTTGATGTCTTGCATCAATTTGGGGAAATTTTGACTTGAATGACTTCAAGTTATGTTTCCAGAGTAAGCCATAGTTGACCATTTACATAAACTTGGAGTATGAAGAGTTTTTTGGAAAGGATGTATATCTGAGTTACACATATATTACATCTCTTTACTATGTTGTGACTGTGTGGTCTTCTTTCTTTCTTTTTTATCATTTTGTTTTTTACTCTCTAACTACTTCTCTCTTTCACACTCTCCAATCTGCTGTTCAATCCATTAATTAAGATGTTATTTTAAGTTATTGCATTTTTATGGTTATTAAGTTTATATTTAAATTTTTATATATTATTGAATTATCTGATGATATCTATCTTGTCATCTAATTTAGTAAAAAAATTAATCACGAATATCTAAAGTCTATTTTATATGTCTAATAGCAGACTCTTCAATAGTTTATATCCATTGTTATCAATTTACTTCTGATTTTTGCATTAAGTTTTATCTTTTACATTCTTGGTATTAAAACAAATTTCTAGGCTCATGTTGGAGCTATTCTTATCTAGGGTAGTGCATCAGCAAACTAAACTTTCATTTTTCTGACCTGAAATAGTTTATATAGTTAGTCAATTTCTAAACACCAAGCTAACTTTGAGCCCCACATTTATTTTCTTATTCCTTGATCTTTCTAAATAAGGATCAGATATAAAAACCCAGCCAATAATGCTCTGTTTTGCACTGCTGCTTGTAACACTCTAATAAATTCACTCTTAGCAAAAATTCCTTAGGAAGAGTCCTCCATTGCTTGTGAGGCAGTGTAATTCCCTGCCCCCCAACCCAACTCAATCCATTGAAAAGGGGAGATTAAACACATTACTTGATTGTTTTATTTCTGCATTTTATATTGGTTATTATTAATCAAATACCATTGTGTTTGATTATATGGATGATTTATCCATAATTATATGGATAATTTATCCATAATATTATATGGATAATTTAAGAAACTGAATAATGTTATAATGGTCTAGAAATGATTTTCCTTTTGTTTGTAGCAGGCAGTTAAGGTGCAAACAGAATCATACCGAAACCTGAGATTGAAAATACCATATAATCTCACTTATATGTGGAATTCAAAGAACAACAACAAAAAATAAAAAATAAAAAAATAGGAGGAGAATCACAGATACAGAGAACAAACTGGTGATTGCCAGATGGGAGGTGGTTGGAGGCTGGCTGAAAAAGATGAAGGGATTAAGAAGTACAAATTAGTACTTCTTAAGTATTTTCATAATCTACAAAACAGTTACAAGGATATAAAGTATAACATAGGGAATATAAACAATAATATTGTAATAACTATGTATAGTGCCAGGTGGGTGTCAAACTAATCAAAGAAACTACTTCATAAACTATATAAACATCTAACCACAATGCTGATGCTGATATAAAATAATATCGAATGCCAAATATAATTGAAAAAAATAAGAAAACAGAATGCTTCCCTCAGGAAAACTGGTCTAGACCTTCAGAATGAGAACTCAAAGTATGAGACAATCTGTTCTTTAATCTTTGTCCCTCATAAGATTATCACAACTTTATTAAAATTTAACATCTTCATTTCTGATCCTTTCACAAATTCTCATTCACTAAGCATCGGCTTTATAATTACTAAGATAAAGTCAAAGAAAAAAATTGTGAAAGAACTAAAGGGAGAAACAGATCAAAACATTATCATAGTAGCGGACCTAAATACCCCACTGTCAGATATGGATAGATCATCTAAACAAACAAACAAAAAATCAATGGGGAAAATATCCTTCCAACTGGACAATAATTGTCATTTACAGAGCCTTTCATTCCGAAACAGCTGCTTATACATTATTCTCTAGTGCACATGAACAATCTCAAGGATTGACCACATACTGAGACACAGAGATAGCCTCAACAAATATAAGAGGGTTGAAATCATGCCAACCATATTCTCTGATCATTATGCTTTGAAGCTGGAGATCAACTGTAAAAAGAAAGTGGGAGGAACCACAAATACATAGAGATTAAACAACATGCACCTGAAGAGTAAATGGGTCAGAGAATAAATAAAAAGAGAGATCATAAGATATATAGATAATGATAGTACAACATAGCAAAACTTTTGGGACATGGAAAAATGGGAATAAGACAAAAGTTCATATCATTACAGGCCTATCTCCAAAAACAAGAACGAGCTCAAATAAGCAACTTAATGCTTCATCTTAAAAAATTAGAAAAGGAAGAACAAATGAAACCTAAAGTCAGCAGAAGGAAAGAAATAATTAAAATTGGAGCAAAAATAAATGAAATTGAAAACAAAATAAATGTCTCAAAGAGCTGATTCTTTGAGAAGCTTAATAAAATTGACAAACCACTGGCTAGACTCACTAAAGAAAAAAGAGAAAGGACACAAATAAACAAAATTATGGATGAAAGAGGGGAAATAAGACAGACACCACAGAAATACAAAAGATTACACAAGAATACTATGAAAAAGTATATAACACCAAATTTAAAAATCTAGAAGAAATGGACAAGTACTTAGTAAGATACAACCTTCCTAGACTGATCAGCAGTTCGGAAATGGAAACAATCATCCAAAACCCTCCAAAAAAGTAAAAGCTCAGAACCAGATGGCTACACCAGTGAATTCTACCAAACATTCAAAGAAGATATAATCTCTATTCTTCTCAAAATCTTCCAAAAAATTGAAGAGGATGAAATACTTCCAAACTCATTTTATGAGGCCAATATTACTCTGATACCAAAACCTGGTAAAGACAACACAACAACAAAAAACTATAGACCGATACTTGACATGAACACAGATGCAAAAATCCTAACTAAGATACTAGCGAACTGAATACAGCAACAAATTAAAAAGATTATGCACCATGATCATGTGGGCTTCATCTCAGAGACACAGAGATGGTTCAAAATAAGCAAATCGATTAATGTGATACACCACATAAACAAATTAAAAAATAAAAATCATAAGATCATATCAATAGATGCAGAAAAAGCCTTTGCCAAGATATAGCATCATTTATGATCAAAACATTTAACACAATTGGTATAGAAAGAAATTACCTTAACATACTAAAAGCCATGTATGGCAAACCCTCCGCCAATGTTATACTGAATGGTAAAAAATTAAAACCTTCCCTCTAAGATCAGGAACAGGAACTATAGCCACTGTTATTCAAAATAATGTTTGAGGTCCTAGTGAGTTTACTCAAGCAAGAGAAAGATATAAAAGGCATTCAAATAAGAAATGAAGAACTCAAACTGTCACTATTTGCAGATGATAAGATTCTCTATATATTAAAACCTAAAGACTCCAAAAGAACAATAATAAGCAAATATAGTAATGTTTCTGGATACAAAATCAATGTTCAAAAATAAGTAGCATTACTATACTCTAATAATGAATTGCCAGAAAAAGAAGTTGAAAAATAATTCATTTTGCAATTGCAAAAGAAAGAATAAAATATTTAGGAATAAATTTAATGAAACATGTGAAAGACCTATATAATGAAAACTACATGATTGTATTAAAAGAAATTGAAGTAGATAAAAAAAAAAAAATGAAAGATATTCTGTGTTCTTGGATTGGAAGAATCAACATAGTTAAAATGACCTTATTACCTAAAGCATTATACAGATTTAAAGCAATCCCCATCAAAATGCCATCAGTATTTTTTAAAGAAATAGAACAAAAAAAATCATCAGATTTGTATGGAAGCACAAAAGACCACGAATTGCCAAAGATATCTGAGAAAAAAGAACAAGGCTGGAGGCATCATTCTATCTGGCATCTAACTATAGTACAAAGCGACAAACAAAACGGCATGTTATTGGCAGAAAAACAGACACGCAAACCAGAGGAACATAATCAAGAGTCCAGAATTAAACCTATGTTTATACAGGGAAATGATTTTTGACAAAAGTGCATAAAACATACAGTAGAGAAAAGAAAGCCTCTTCAATAAATGGTTCTGAGATAACTGGATAGACACCTGCAAAAGAATGTAACTAGACTATTGTCTATCACCATACCCCCAAATTAACTCAAAATGGATTAAGGGACTGGCTATAATACCTGAAATAATAAATTACATAGAAGAAAACATAGGAACTAAACTCAAGGACCTTAGACTTAAAGAGGATTCTATGAATTTGACCTCAAAAGCAAGAGAAGTAAAAGCTAAAATAAATGAATGGGACTACATCAAATTAAAAAGCTTCTGCATAGCAAAAGAAACTGTCAACAAGGTAAAGAGACAACCATCTGAATGAGAAAATATATTTTCAAGCAATGCCTCCCATAAGGTGCTTAATATCCAAAATATACAAAGAACTCGTACAACTCAATAGCAACAAAAAAGCAAACGATCCAATCGAAAAATGAGCAGAAGACCTAAACAGACTCTTCTTCCAAGACATACAAATTTCCAACAAAGGTATGAAAACATGCTCAACATCAGAAGCTATTAAGGAAGTGCAAATCAAAAGCTCAGTGAGGTACCATCTCACACCTGTTACAATAGCTGTTATCAACAGGACAAGTAATAACAAATGTTGGAGAGGATGCAGAGAAAAAGGAACCCTCAGACACTGCTGGTTGGACTGCAAATTGATACAGCCACTATGGACAATAGTTTGGAGGTTCCCCCCAAAAATTAAGAATTGATCTACCATATGATCCAGCTATCCTTCTTCTGAGTTTTTACTCCAAAGACTTAAAAACCCATATCCAAAAAGATATCTGCACACCAATGTTCATAGCAGCATTCACTGCAGCCAGGATGTGGAAGCAACTGAAGTGTCCTACAATAGATAATTGGATAAAGAAGCAGTGGTACATATATACAATGGAGTACTACTCAGCCATAAGAAGAGAAGAAATACTGCCATTTGCGACAACATGGGTGGAGCTGGAGATAATCATGTTAAGTGAAATAAGCCAGACAGAAAATGTTGAAAACCGCATGATATCTCTTATACCTGGGATATAAACCTAAAAGCAATAAACAGACATGACAAACAGAGACTCATGGACATGGAAAATAGATTAATGATGACCATAGGGTAGATGAATGGGGAGAAGGGAGAGGTAGATGGGGTAAAAGGCGTCATATATGTGATGACGGAAAGAAATCTAACTATGGTCAATGAACACACAATGCAATATATATATGCCTTACCATTGAATCATTCACCTGACACTTCCTGATTTTTGTTAAGCAGTGTCACAATAACAACAACAACAACAACAACAACAGTAATAATTATAATAACAACAATAATAATACAGGCTAAAAATGGAGTCGCTTATGCTAATCTCTAGAGCATTAACAGAGACTGAACTTAATTAGTTTTGGCTCTCCCAGAAATGCAATCTTAAACCAGTCAATTAGAAATCATTTGATCAACACTAGTTTGGAATCTGCCTTTAGATCTCTGCTTTCTCTAAAGAAAAGTAACTTTACAATAACTAATCTCCTTTTCCCTCCCTAATATAATATCTTTATTTCTACTCCCTTCTTTCTATAAAAGTCTAATTTTGTACAGCTTCTTGGAGCTCATTCCTATCTGCTAGAATAAATGCTACCTGATTCAAATTATTTTTGCCCAAATAAACTCTTACATTTTTAATATTTTTAAAATTTATCTTTCAACACTCAATCTGTCTTTTATTGCAGGAGTTATCATATAACAACTCAGAAGTGTAGAGAAAAAAATATTTTCCCTCTTCTACATAAGAGAAGCCATCTAAAATAAAACATGGAGAGGCAGGATAATCCAGAGTTACAATTGAAATTTGGTTACCTGCAACAGAAACTCATGGAGCTATAAACTTGTAGAAATATTTAAATTGATAATTTTGACAAATTTCTGAGGCTTAGAGTGGACTAATATGACAACAAGACACTCCTTGGGGCTGCAGTCTTAGGGAGGTCCCACACTTTGTGGGCTATATTTTTGGGAACCCAATTGCATTTTTTTTAAATAGAGAAGATTCAAGAAATACCCCTGGTTGCTCTGGCAGGGAGAAGAAAAGAGTAATCCAAGTCAACTAGACCTAGATCCTATTTCATAACAAAAGCATGCTCTCCAGAGCAAAGCCTTTCCCAGAGTCATGCCAAAGAGCAGTAAGAGAAGGTATTACTCTCATTTTGACCCTAGTCTTAGCTAAGGAGTGGGAAAGACCATACACAAAAATTTCTTGAGATGTAAGAGGCCAAAGACACTGGCCTCCACACACACATACAAAGTAGATTTAATTAAAATGTTATAGAGCATTTTCCCCCGCTACTTCTTATCTTCTCATTAGCAGGGCTCTAATATAACAACAGTGGATTATAGTTGAAAGATTTGCAAGACAGAGACTTTTACTGAGTAGTACAAAGAGAAACCCAAATCAAGAGGTAGGGCAGGGACAAAGTCTTAGAAGAATTTGAAGCCTCTGGAACATAGTGACAACAGTCATTAAACTGTAAAAATTAATTAACAGCCACTTTAAAATGGAATCACAGCTGCCATCCTGGAGAAACTATCTTGCAGGTCTTATTCTTCAAACATTTTCAATGTTTAAATGGAAACATAAACTTTGAACTGGCCCTACATCAATAGTGTGTCCCAAAGAACTGTTTGCAAAATTAAAAAGAAAATGAATAAATGCTACCTGATTCAATATCAGATATTTTGAGTACCAACCTGATGGCTATGAGGTGGAAAAACAAACAAACAAACCACAAAGAAAAAATATTTAGGGTTTGTGTCACTATATTAGCTTATCTGCACCAACAGAAATGCTTTCCTTTTAATAAGGTTATTGTTCCCTTTCCTTTTTTTTTTCATAAATATTCATTGCCTTTATCTCCTAGTTGCAACACAATTTGGACTTCTGGCAGAATCAGTGCTTTTTTTGAATAGCTATTCTTTTCTATCTCAAATAAATGCTTATGGCCTCTCACTTGGCTACTTTGCTCTTTTATTTTTAAGTTATTATACTTGGGGTCAGAAGTGGGACTAATTGGCCTCACCTTCACGGACCAGCATCCCCTGGAACTGGTTATGGTACCTATACAGAGCTTTTTGTGCTCACCATTTCCGTGGACTGCTATCTCATTGACTATGAAGCCCTCTTAGGTTTGCACCTGCCTTTCTTTTTAATTTTTTTTGATTGAGGTTAAATGATTTATTTAAGATTGGGAGGGGTTTCCCTCAGGATGAGGTTTCCCCCACAAGGTAATGTGATTCTCCCATGTGCTGACATGCAGCAGGATGCCATAAGAGCTTGTTATCACTTGAAAAACAAACAAACAAACAAACACAAAAAAACCTTTATTTTTTTTTCCTCAGGAGAGACTTTAAACAGCTGTTATAAGTGTCCGGGGGAAGGATGGGTAAGCAGTTCACAGAGGTTTTCCTGATGGCTGTGTGCTGTTTCCTTTTCTTGTCTTTATCTGTTATATTGTTTGTCATAAGAAAGAGACTTTATAAGAAGAGAAATCCAAACCTCTCCAGGACAAATGAAGTGCATTATTTAATTGATAAAGAGAAACTTCTAAAAGACAAAGTGGTTTTCTAAAAAAATTCCTTAAACAGACTTTGTCTGAGTTAATATTTTAAAGTTCTTAGTATTTATCCTTCTTGAAACTTGACAAAATTTAAAAAATAATTTATAGTTTTTTAATCAAATTTTTTTAAATTAGAGGTCTAATAGGATTTTTAAGTTTCCTCAGTAACTTCCAAGGTCTTTCTGAAGAATATAGAAATGTAAACACAGCCCACAACTGTCTGAGACTAAACAAGCCAAAGCGGGGAAAAATGGAAAAAGAAAATATTTAAAAAACACAAGTGGCTTAAAAAGTTCTTTTTTTCTAAGCACCTCCGGTCACCTTAAACAATGGTTTATTTAAGACAAATAAAAATCTTAAAGCCTTAGCTATCTGAATGAATAAACTTAACAGTCTAACTAATATAAATTACTGGATTTTTGCTTTATTATACCTGTATCATGGCTAAATTTTTTAAAATAAAACTATTGGATCTCTGATTGTGTCTGTTTACACATATGTATGCATTTATACCTCTGGAGGATTAATACAATTGTTTAAAAAAACTCTCTTGACTTAAAGTAATTAAATGCTTTTGTAAATGAAACATTATAGAAATTCATCCAAATGCTTTTCAGTATCACGTGATCTAAGAAATTATTTATTATTAAAACTGATATAAAATTTATTGCCTTAAAACACATCTGTCTTTAGAGTCATCAACATTAAAAATAATATTTTATTCTATCTGAGTATATAAAAAAATAAGTTCATGTTATTTCTTGTAGGGTTTGTCAACAGGAAAATAGCTTGGAAAAATTACTGACTCTGTCTAATGTTATATAAAATTTTCATGAACAATCAATATGTTATTGGGAATTAATAAATTAAATAGATGTAAATAAAAATATTTTCAGTGAAATTTTCATAAAGCAGTGATTGTTTTATAGTATTTGAACTTAAAAATAATTTTCCAAAATCTTTTTGTGACTTAAAACTTAGTTTTACA
The DNA here is from genome assembly GCF_000151845.1 of Pteropus vampyrus. Classification (NCBI taxonomy): domain Eukaryota; kingdom Metazoa; phylum Chordata; class Mammalia; order Chiroptera; family Pteropodidae; genus Pteropus; species Pteropus vampyrus. Next base: position 4,267,833 of record NW_011888868.1, on the reverse strand, counting down.
AAGTTAAATTAAGAGGTTAAAAAAAATGAATACTTAAGTCATATCCAAATATGATAAAATAATAAAATATTAGTATATACTTAGAACTTATTAATGTTAAAAATTAATATAGATTGACAAAATGAATGTCTTGCTAAATTGCATTGCACCATCAATTAATAATTAAAAAAAAAAAACAGGAAAACATTAAAATATTTATGAGTTAAATTTCTTGAAAAAAATACAGGTGAAACCAAATGAAATAATCATTCTTTAGGTAAATGATACTCTCTATAAAAGATGCAGAGTAAATTTATGAATTGAATTATTTTGGTGGTGGGGAGCATTGTATTAAGATCATTTGGAGGTTGGAGCTAGGTGGTCCCAAGGTAGATGTCTTTGGGAAAACAAATAAAAGAAAGTCCAATCTGAAATTGAATAAAGTATATTGTGATAAAAAGCCTGGATAAGTAGAATAGCTTGGATTAGATATACCTTCATTTGTAAGCCTATAAAGAACCTTTATAGTTTAATAAGTAGTGGAGTGAAATGATACAAAAGACCACTTGAGATCATTGCTTAAATATGACTGAATATAAAATCATATTGCTTTGGATTATAAAATAATATGTATTTGTTGCCCAAAATAGTAAAATTAATATTGAAAAGTGTCCCACTATTGTCACTTATACAGAGATAGCTATAGTTATAATATCGGTGTATACATTTTACAGAATTAAAAAATTTCATACCAAAATTGTCATAATCTTAAGAAAGTTCATCTAACCTTTCAGTATATTTTCTGGAAGATTATATTAGTAGCTCTAGAGCAAACGTTCTCATAGTGTTAACATTAAATTTTATTTATACGAATTACATAGAGCATGCATAATTATAATAAATGCACCTTAGAAACTAGTACAGTGCTTAATTGAAAACTTTCAATTTAGTCCATTTTAAAATTTCTACAAACTGAAGGGCTATATACTAGCTGCAGTGATAAAGATTTACCCATCATTGATCTTTGATCCCCTCATAACTTAAAGCATTTGCCAAAATATTAAATAGATATACAGCATTCTTTTTTGTGTAAAACACATATTAAAAGAATCAAACTAAAAAAAAGTTATAAGAAAAAGTGTTCCAACACTAGTTGTGTTGTTCAAGGCTGTGAACAATGTAATAAACCAGAAATGAAGGCAATAGAATATGAAACTCCTCTGCTAGGGAATAGATTGTTATACAATGAAAAGGAATGTGGCAGAAATAGATAACAGCCCATTCGTTTCAAACACACTTGTAAGGACACTACCAATAGTAGGATGTTTAAAATTTAAATTTTAATTACTTAAGTATGTAGGTCTATAAAAGCTAACAGTCTTTTTATTAAATGAAATGTCATTCTCAAGATTTTGAATTTTTAAAAACATTTTCAACTTCTTTAGAATTTTCCATATTGTCTAAAGACAATAAAAATAAGATTTTACTCACATTGGTCCCATTTTCCCTGGATTAACTAATCATTTAAAATGTATAGAAACAATTTTTTCAAAAATTACTGAGCAAGTATTCTTTCTGCCTGAGAAGAATATATCATTACCTTATGAAAAGAGATATACATTAAAATATCAACTTATTCCTCATGACAAAAAAGTCAAACAACTAAGTTACTAAAAAAACTAACCTCCTAGATTAGAAAACAGACATTTTTATATTCTCAGATAAATAGCTGGGACCTTCACAAAGTAAGGAAGTAGTAGAGATATATCTTCTTTAGTTTGTAAAATATGAATTCAGGTCAACCAAAGAATAATTAATCTCAATTCATGCTAAAATATTGTTTTTCAGGGGGAATTAAATGAAGAGTTAAGCATAAATGTAATAGTCACTTGTTCAAATGAATGTCTTCATGAGCCACTCAAAAATTTCACTATCAAGTCTTCTCTAAGACTGATCATCTACACGCTATAGGAATAAATGTCTAAAAGCCAAACTGAAAATAAACAAAACAAAATACAAAAGAACATACAAACAAGAAACAACACCATGGAACAACTTAGTCATGACTAAGGGAAGTCATGTTTCTCTTTTAAAGTAATTATTCTTTAGTTTTATTCTTATAGGTCTGTGGGGTTTAATTTCTTCTTTTTGCTATTTTTACTAACTTTTTAGAATTGTTGAAAATATACTTAGGAGGAAAGTAGATAGGGTAAAAGGGGTCAAATATGTTAAATTGGAAGTTATATAAATTACAGCAAGTGAATAAAAAAAAAAAAGACATAAAAAAACAAGAAAAGAGATTCATTTCCCAAATCCATGATGTATTCTTGAGTGCATATTCCTCTATTAGGTGTCTCATATTGATTCCTTACATTTCAATATAGAAGGCCACAGAGACAAAAATGCACTCTATTGATCATGCTCTGATAATAAAACTTAGTCCAACACCTTGTTTTGTGGATGTTTTTGTTTAGCAATCACAGTATAAAATATATTTTTTTCTAAAAAAAATTATTTGAATCATTAATATTGAAAAAAATAATAGCTCTTCCTGTGGACAAATGAGGGCATATTTAAAAAGACGTCTAAACGATTTAAGCAGAAATGACTTACAAATAAGTTGTGTCAAATAATTGAAGTGATAAGCAACTGAAAAATTTGGGCATGAATAACAATTTGAATTAGAACTCTAATTACTAAATTCTATTCTATCTCTCCATTTATGACAGCATTTGGCAAACTATAGTTTACAGGTCAAACCAGAAATCACTTATTCTTAAGTATAATTTAAATTTATAATTTAATTGGAACATGCTCATGTTCACTCACTCACATATTGCTTGTGGTTTCTTTTATACTACAATAGTAGAGTTGAGTGGTTGTAGAGGCCTTGTGACAACAAGCTCAAGATATTTACTATAGGTCTTTGTTAGAAAAAAATTGCTAATCTTTGACAATATATTACCAGGCTAATAGAGATCTCAAATGAGAAGCTTAAAAGCATCATAGAACCCACAGATATATTTTGCTTCACTAAATAATTTTGTTGTTACAATTTTTGTTTTTATTTTTTATCATTAGTTTTGTTTGTGTGTGTATGTGTTTATTAGGCATTCATTTTTCAACTCTGCACATTTTCTCTTGCCTCATACATATTTACCTCTCTCATTTGATTTTCCTACTTTGGTTATTCACTTTAATCACCTGTCTCAAGAAGAAATTTAAATCTAAAAACTTTGATGTAGTAATATAATAACAAATGTATCAACATACAATGATCTTGAATATATAACATATTTACATAATGATTTAATAGGTAAACATGTGCAGCTTAAGAATTAAAACCTAAGTGAAGTGAGGTATTGATTTAACTTCTAATTTTAGTTTAGATACTGCTTAATTAAGATTAAGAACAATTTGGTTTAGTTGATTCAACAAATGCTAAGAATCTACTATACTTTTATGCACATTGGATATTACTTTCATATCGCTTTCTGTGTTTATGATATCAACCAGAACAGCAACACCAGCATACATATTTATTGTTACACTATTGCCTCTACATGACTTCACTATTGATGTCCTCACTTGTTGGGTAGAAAAGAATGCATTATATCACATAATTGTTTGGGTAAAGAAAATATGACCAACAATCAGTATAATGTTAGGTTTGTAGTTCTAAAGAAATAACAACACACTCAAAGTTATGGATCATATGTCTCCAAGGTACATCGTTATCAGAAGACCACTGCTGGACTAACCAAGCATGATATTATGTTCTCTTGTAATTTGTGGCACTTAATATATGATAACATGCACTCTTGCACTTCAAAGCAGTCTCTTGCATTGTCTCTTTCTGTCTCCAGCTATCTATTACACAATATATAATTAATATATAGCACACGTTGTGCTATTGTATAATATAACATACACTATGAAATTATATGTTTATACTATATAAGTAATATCTGAAATTGCTAAAAATGCTGTTACCTCCATGAGGTAAAACTAAACTCTTAGAAATTAAGAAAAAAAATACAAGTTCTCATTAGATTTACAGAAAATATAAATCCAAACTAAATAGAAATTTTACAATTGAAAAATGTAATAGCTGAACTTTAAAAAAATAGTAGAAGTGCTTAATATCAGAATGTAGATGATAGAAGAATGAGTGAATTAATTTGAATATAGATCAATAAAAATACCCAATGTAAAGAACAAATAAAATATATTTAAAAAAATAACTTAAGGGATAAGTGGGCAGTGTAAAAAATCTAACATTTCTGTCATTGGAGTCCAAAAAAGAAAAAAAAGAAGAAATAGACACAAAAAAAAACTATATTAGAATAAATGATGACTTAAATCATCTTAAATTGGGTAAAAGTTATAAACTTACAAGTGCAAGAGACTCAGAAAAAAATATAGTAAGATCAAACCTGCCTCAGGTAGAAATGGTCCGACTCTGGTACTCCCACCATGTGCACTCATGGATCAGCCCTAGGGAAGTGCTGCCCCAGTGTGAGCCCTATTAAAGGTCTGAAGATGCTGGATTGGAAGTTATCTCTTTTCACAGCAGGTTTCTTGAGGGGAGAGCTAAGCAGCACAACTCCATGGCCACTACAATGAATCCTTTCAAACACGTGCATTCTTTTTTGAGATAGATTGACATCCTATCATATGTCACATATCAATTATTAAAATGTGTCTGCATTGCTATTTAAAGTTTTAGACTTCTCCATCATAAAATTCTTATGTAGGGAGAAAAGCCTAAGGTGTATAATGTGGCTATTACTGAGAGCAAAGTGGGACATTTATAGATATTTCAACTACCACTTTTCATGCAAGTTCTTGACTAACAAACTCATTAGACAGCTGGACAAATAAAACGAACAAAAATAACATTAAGTTTATCTCTTAATTCTATTTATGTACCTCTGGTACCCTAAGACTCACTTTTGCTTTTGATTTTTGATGCTTATTCTATCATTAACTTTTCCACAACTAATTGGAAAGATGGCTCAAGCTGTATCTCTGACATAATAATTATGTCTTAGGAAAGGCTGCCCTGGCTAGAGATTATATATATATATATGTATTGCATATATATATATATTATTTATAAAAGAATTGCTAGAGAAAACTTAGCTAAGAAAAGCATTGTAAACTCATTGATGTAAGACATCCTACATTAAGAATAGCTATAGGTTAATCAATCCATTTCTGTTTTCTCTCTTGTATTTCCCACTAATATAGAGAGAGCTTACTACACGAGCTTTCTCTTTTAATGTTCTACTCATACCTCAGATTTAACATTTTAAAAATTAAACTTTTATTTTCTTTACTCATTGTTAAATATGTTTCTCTCTCAGCCATCCCCATACAATTCAAAGACAACTCCATTCAGTTGCTAAAAGCAGAATCCTATGATTTATTTGTGATTCCAGCATTTATTCCTCCGCAACATCTAATCCAATATAACCTCAGATTATCCTGACTCCTCTCATCTTCCCATCTTTACAACCATATGTGTTCATATCAATATTCTCACTTGCCTAGTCTATTACAATAAGTTCACTCTCATATCTTCTGAATTCATTCATCACATGGCCAAACATGATTTATTTAAAAAGGTAAATCAAATCACGTCTCTCCTAAAAGTTGAAAATTCTTCCAAAGTTTCTAATTTACTTCAAATAAAGCATAAACTCTTTATCATGTTCTCCAAAGGTCTACATTTCTGGTCCTTGCTTTCCTCTCTGAACTTGTATATACACTGTTCCTCTTCAATCGCTACTCCACTCACACGGGCCTTTCCTTCAATTAACCCAACAAGCTGTTTCTACCACATTGCTTTTGGACACATTCTTTCTTTTGCGGCAATATTTCTCCCTGCTTTTTTATATAGCCAGGCATTTTAGGTCTCACTTCAAATGCTGTATCCTCATAAATATTTTCCTTGGCCTCCCTCAAGTAACTCTTTTTCCCAAAACAATTTGTAACACGTTGCCTCATTTTCTTCAAACTTAGAAAACTATCTTAAATCATTTACTTATGCATTGTTTAGGTTTCTATGTTTATAATTCTTAGGCAGGGAGAAAAATAAAGAAGTAAAAGATAGCTGTTAAGAAGAACAAAATCAAATATTTTCACTTTATTCATTTACTTTTCCTTTACTTATTCGTTTATTTACTTATTTTTCTTTATCTGCCTTGTACTATAAGACATGAACACCATGAGGATAAAGATTTTGCTTTTTGTCACAGTTTTATCCTGGTGTACAGAATGAAGCCTAGATTATATGAAGCACTCAATTACCATTTCTTGAGTGAATAAGGGAATGACCAAAAACACAGCGTATGTTACTCCAAATTGAGTTCCTAGGAGGAAGGTGGTAAGATTAAAACCACATTTGATTCTATATCCCTGTTCTCTGTTGTACGGAAATATTATAGTGTATGATAGCAACCAACACTAACTGTTAATAATTATTATTTCAGAAGCTCAAGTTTTGTGGAAATTAAGAGTCGTATGACTGATTAAAAGTTAGAACAGCCCTCCAAATTTCTTAGCAATTCTTCAAATACAAAACAGCCACTTCACGAAGAATGGTAGATGCTAGAGGAAAAGACCCAGGCTCTACAGTTAGACTTGGTCCAGATTCAAGGCCAGCTTTACTTCTGTGAATATTTGGTCACCTTGCCACAACCCAAATATTCTACTTGATAAACTCTATCGTTGTACCTTCTCCAAACCACTTCTCATCTTACAACAAGGAGACCTATTGGTCGTTTTATTGCTGAGATGCTTTAAGGAGGATTAGTAAAACTTTGGGGTTTGGAAGTTCAAGGAGTCTCTTTTCTACCACTTCAGACTCATGAAGTGAGTATATCAAAAGTAACCCAGTTCAAATGATGAATTATACTGTCTAAGGACAGGTCACGCATAGCACGTAAGGATTTGAATTTGGAAAGATGTACTCAGAAGCTGAAGTAGCATAATCATGTCTTTAAAAGGATATCTGGTTAACATTATAAGTGTGTAAGTATTATATATTAAGTAGCCTCAAAATACATTCAATATTTATCATAAATTATAAAAATATTTAATAAGTTAATAAGTAATTGAATTATCTCCTTATAATCAAAAGAGTATACTAGCAAAAAGATTATTTTGCAGCATACTTACATCAGAAGTAATCATAATACAAATACTTTGCATTTTTAGAATGAATAATATATGGCCATGTGTCATTTATAGATGGAGCTACTTTTTGTGAAATGCATCATTAGGCAACTTTGTGATTGTGCGAACATCATAGAGTGCACTTGCACAGACCTAGATGGTATATCCTACTACACATAGAGTACACTTAAGCACACCTAGAAAGTGTTGCCTATTGCTTCTAGACTACAAAGTTTTATAGCACGTTACTGTAACTAATATGTAAGCAATTGTTAAAAAATGGTATTTGTCTTTGTGTATCTAAACAGAAAAACGATACAGTAAAAATACAGTATATACAGTATAAAAGATTAAAAAATGGTACACCTGTGTAGGGCATTTACCATTAATGGAGCTTGCAACACTGGAAGTTGCTCTAAGTGAGTCATTGAGTGAGTAATGATTGAATGTGAAGGTCTAAAACATTTCTGTACATAAATGTAGATGTTATAAACACTGCCTCACAAGTCCTCCTACTGCTTCCCTTCAGTGGGGTCAGAAATAGAACATCAAAGATGTCAGTACTGGTACATGGGATGTGGGATGTATTGATTGGAAATACTGAGAGAAAACTGGCTAGGTGAGGCATCACCACCATGAAGTGACTGCCAGTAGGAAGGGAAAGGTGGCCTGAGGATCAGTAGCAATTAGAAATGAAAATGGAGAGATAAGAAACATAGGGGATTGTCGTGACAATGTGGTTTTGGTGATTACATGTTGGGACAGTGGTCAGATTAAGGATCTTTATTGTAGTCATTTTTTAAAAAATGTTTTACATGGAGACGGTAGAACAGAGAACTCAATTTTTTTTTTTA
>NW_011888868.1:4255189-4258598 GCF_000151845.1 Pteropus vampyrus | reverse complement strand
TGAGAACATTGAAAAGCCACATGAAAGAATATGAAACTAGATGGCTGCCTGTCACCATACACCAAAATTAACTCTAAATTGATCAAATACCTGAATGTAAGACCTGAAACAATAAATTGCATAGAAGAAAACATAGGAACTAAACTCACGGACCTCGGATTTAGAGAAAATTTTATGAACTTGACCTCAAAGGCAAGGGAAGTAACAGAAAAAATAAATGAATGGGACTACATCAAACTAAAAAGTTTCTGCACAACAAAAGACACCGTCAACGAGGTAAAGAGACAACCATCTGAATGGGAACATATATTTGCCAATAGTGTCTCCAATAAGAGGCTAATATTCTAAATATACAAAAAACTCCTACAACTCAACAATAAAAATGAAAAAGATCCAATTAAAAAATGGGCAGAGGACTGAACAGACACTTCTCCCAGGAAGATATACAAATGGGCAACAAACATATGAAAAGATGCTTAACTTCACTAGCTATTAGGGCAATGCAAATAAAAACCACAATGAGATGCCATCTCACATGTGCTAGAATGGCTAATATCAACAGGACAAGTAATAATAAATGTTGGAGAGGTTGTGGGGAAAAAGAAATCTTCAGACACTGCAGATGGGAATGTAAATTGGTACAGACACTATGGAAAACGATATGGAGGTTCCTTAAAAAATTAAGACTATAATTACCATATTACCCAGCAATCCTTCTTCTGGGTATTTACCCCCAAATTTGAAAACATTTATCCTTAAAGATATATGCACCTCGGTGTTCATAGTAGCATTAGTCACAGTCACAGTCGCTAAGACATGGAAACAACTGAAGTGTCCTTTGATATAGATGATTGAATAAAGATGTGGTACATACATATAAAAAAATATTACTCAGCCATAAGAAAGGATGAAATACTGACAGCTGTGATATTGGTGGATCTTGAAATTATCATGCTAAGCAAAATAAGTCAGACAGACAGAAAAAGTTGAAAACCATATGATTTCACTACTATGTGGGATATAGTACTGAAAACAACAAACAAACAAGACAAAGAGAGACTCAGGGACATGGACAACAGTTTGGTGGTTACCAGAGAGAAGTGGAGTGGGGAGGGAGGTAAATAAAGGCAAAGGAGGTCAACTATATGATGATGAAAGGAATTTAACTTTGGATGGTGAACATACAATGCAATATATAAATATATATGATAATTATATATGATATATAATTAAATTATACACTTGAAATCTATATAATCTTAATCAATGTCACCCCGATAAATTTAATATAAATAAAACATTGTAAAGAAAAAAATCTTTTATGTTTTGTCTTATTTAAACACTATAATGATTGTTAACTATTAGGCCAACTCCTCTCCTCTTCTATTTATTTATTTTTTAACAAACACAACTAAGGTGTTATGGTAATTTTAGATTTTAATGTGTTTATTTTATGTTGAAGACGTGATGCTACAGAAATACCTAGGGCTATGTATTTAAAAAAAATTTTTTGGCAAATGTGATTGGCTATATCTGGAAAGCTGCAAACCTTCACCTCTTCTGTTTGTAGGCTCTGGTTCATTGATTAGTGTTTAGAGACAGGTGAATGCAGTTCTAGATATGATCAAGTCTATAAACATAGGTGTTCAAGACTAACAGATCTCTAGAGGAGTAAGCACTTGATGTTGGTTTCATTAGACAATTAATCTGATCAATTGAGATAACTGCTCCAGATGAATTAATAGTATCACTTTGCATTACATTGGGCTTTACTTTAAAGTTCAAAGCTACTGTTAGCATTGCAATGATGCTTAGAATTTAAAAACTACACACACACAATTTTTCACATCTGCGTGTAAAGACAGTTACAGGACTCCAATTAAATTAAGTAACATACAAATAATAAATACAGAGATCTTCATTTAGTATTTTCTGGTAAGTAAAATAAAACTAAACTTCTAAGCACTTCAAAAACATTATCATAAGTAATTCCATACTAGCCAGTTGTAGCTCTTAGTGACCCAGAAAACACAGTAAACAAGCTCTTAAATTTATATGGAGATTTTGTCATTCCAAAAACCTTTCAACACATAACATTTAACTTATAACATTTCCTCATGATAATCTGTGGGATTCTTATTCACATTTTTACAGAGAAATCCAAAGGATTTTCTGTTTAGAGAATCACGTCATCCTCAAATAGTGAGAGTTTGACTTCTTTGTTTCCTATTTGGATGCGTTTTATATCTTTCTCTTGTCCGATTTCACTTGCTAGGGCTTCCAATGTTATACTGAATAACAGGAGCAATAGTGGACAGCCTTGCCTTGTTCCTGAACTTTGAGGAAAGGTTTTTAGTTATTCATCATTCAGTATAATATTGGCTGAGGGCTTGTCATATATGGCCTTTATTATGTTAAGGTAATTTCCTTCTATATCTATTCTGTTAAGTGTTTTGATCATAAATGGGTGCTGTGTCTTGTCGAAGGCTTTTTCTGCATCTATTACTATGACCACATGATTCTTATTTTTAGATTTGTTTATGTTCTTTTAGGATGAAGGACACTTGACCGTCTTTTATAATCCTTTTAATATGTTGCTGTATTTGGTTCGCTAGTATCTTATTTCAGATTTTTGCATCAATGTTCATGAGAGATATCAGCCTGTAGTTTCCTTTTTTTGTGTTATCTTTACTAGATGTTGCTACCAGAGTATTATTGGCCTCATAAAATGAGTTGGAAAGTATTGTCTCTTCTTCGATTTTTTGGAAGATTTTGAGGAGAATAGGTATTAAATCTTCTTTGAATGTTTCGTAGAATTGACTGGTGAAGCCCTCTGGTCCTGGACTTTTACTTTTCGGTAGGTTTTTGATGATTGTTTCAATTTCCATACTGCTGATCAGTCTCTTTAGATTTTCCAGTTTTTCTTGATTCAGTCTAGGAAGGTTGTATCTTTCTAAGCACTGATTCATTTCTTCTAGGTTATTAAATTTGGCGTTATATACTTTTTCATAGTATTCTTGTATGATCCTTTTTATTTCTGCAGTGTCTGTCATAATTTCTCCTCTTTCATCCCTGAAATTGTTTATTTGTGTCTTCTCTCTTTTTACTTTACTGAGTCTAGCCAGGGATTTGTCCATTTTGTTAACCTTCTCAAAGAACCAGCTCTTTGTTGCATTTATTTTTTTCTATTGTTTTATTTTTTATTATTATTACATTTATTTCTACTATAATTTTGATTATTTCTTTCCATTTTTTTCCTTCTGCTGACTTTAAGCTTGATTTGTTTTCTCTTTTCTAATTTTTTAAGATGAAGTATTAGGTCGTTTATTTGGGCTCAACCTTGTTTTTGGAGATAGGCCTGTAATGATATGAATTTTCCTCTTATGACAGCTTTTGCTGTGTCCCAAAA
>NW_011888868.1:4241534-4254183 GCF_000151845.1 Pteropus vampyrus | reverse complement strand
TGTCCCTATTATGGCTAACATTCATTACTATCTCACTATAGCAATTATCTTCATAATGTTTAAACTTATAATGCCCTGTTTTTAAAGAGTTGCACTCCTCTGCTTCTATTTTCCTAAAAGTCACCTTACTCTTAATTTTCTTTTTGTCATTTTATTTTAGGTGAGCTGACCCCTTTCAGAATTTTCTCTAGTGCAGACCTTGTAGTGGAGAATTTCCTCAATTTTTTTATGTCTGGAAAAGTCTTTATTTCTCCTTCATATCTAAAGGAGAGCTTAGCTGGATACATTATTCTAGGCTGGTAGTTCCTTTCACTTAATATTTGAATATTTGATTGCACTCCTTTCTGGCTTGTAAGATCTGTGCTGAGAAGTCTGAAAATAATCTAATGGGTTTTCCTTTATAAGTTACCATCTTCTTCCCCCTGGCTGCCCTGAAAATTTTGTTGTTGTCGTTGATTTTTGATAACTTTAATACAATCTGTCTTGGTGATGGCCCTTTTGGATTGAGATCATTGGGTGTTTTGTTGATTTCTTGAATTCCAAGCTCCAGCTCATTCCTTAGATTTGGGAAATTCTCATCTACTATTTGTCTGAAAATGCTTTCTAGTCCCTACTCCTTTTCCTCGCCTTTGATATGCCTGTTATTCTTGTTTTCCTCTCCTGACGGTATCAGCTAGTTCTTGTATTTCTTGTTCATTATTTTTCATTCTTCATTTCTCCCTTATTTCTTTTGATTTATTTCTAGATTTCTGTCTTTGATATCACTGGTTCTTTTGTCTATTTGGTAGAATCTATTTCCCAAGCTTGTTATTTCATTTTTTCAATTCATGCAGTATGGATTTTATCTCCAGGAGATCTAGTCTGTTCTTTTTGAGAGTTTCACTCTCCTTGCTCTGCATATCTAATTGTTTTTTTTCAATTCCTGAAATTGTTGATATGACTCATTTCAGAACTCACTGAATTTTTTCTGAAGTACCATTCTGAATTCTCTGTCATTTGAGTTGCATATTTCTATGTCTGTAAACTTATTTTCTAGAGATTTTTCTCTTTCTTCTGAGATGTCTTTTCACCTTGGTTGTTCATAGTGCTTAATGGACTATTTCTCCACCTGGGCATTAATGGAAGTGTGTGTTCTGCTTTTTTTTTTTTACAGAAAGATTTATAAATGTCTTTCTTTAACCTGTTGCAAAGAAGGTGTTTTTCTTTTTGCTTTCCAGTAGGTGGCATCTAAGCCTCTTGCATCCCTGATTTATATAAAGTCTTAATAATGCCTTTTAAAAAAAATATAGATGTTTAATCACATTCGCTACCCTCAGTCTCAGTCCCTGTCAATGTTAGCAACAGTTTTGGTAGTTTTTGCTCATATTCCACTGGGCTCCGCAGTGTTAGGTCTCAGAGAATATTAGGGGAGGGGCCCTCTGGGTTGGGGGTTGGGTGCTGTGGCTCAGCCTTCATTTTGCAACTGCGGCTTAAAAAATAACTGTTGTTTCTCTGCTGTCCTGCTTTTCTGCTTTCTGCTCTGATGGCTGGACCCTGCCATTGGACCTGTGGAGCTCACAGCACTCCCAGGCAGGGCTGTTCAGGGAATTTGCTGCACCTCTTCCCTCCTTCTCCTCCTACAGATAAATCCAGTGGCTGCCAGAGGTGGCTTATTTATTTCTCCTAGTCTACCACCCGACACCTGGGGTTCTGACCTCTGTTAGCTCTTTTGCACAGATCTTATGCTCAGAGGTACTGGTGTGCAGTTGGGTTTTTTTTGTTGAGGTTTAGATATTCAGCTTATTGTTATTTCAAAGGGAGAGATCTATGGACGTCTCTCACTCTGCCATGTTTCTCCAAACTCCTTTCACAAATGGGTGTTTTAATTTCAACACATTTTTTAAAGATCTCAAATATATTTTTATTATCTTTTAATTTAGTTCTATTTTGGGGGCACCATATTTTGTATAATATCATTTTATATTTATTAAAATTTGTTGTATTTTCATGTATATGGCCAATTACAGAGAATATTGCACGTTCACTTGTGAAAAATGTGTATTTTCTGTACTCGGGTGGAGTGTTTTATAGATCTCTGTTATGTCTACTTAATTTACAATGTGGTTTAAGTGGTTTATTTTCTTCTTGATATTATTCCTACTTGTTCTGTCTAATATTGAAAGTAAATACTGAAGTCCCAACAATTACTGCTGAATATTTTTTTTCTCCTTTAATTCTGTCAGTTTTTGATGCATGCATTTTTTTGCTGTGTTATGAGGTCCAAAATATTTATGGCTATTATATGTACTAATGAATTTACCCTTTTATTGTTACAGAAAAAGTTCTTTATCTCTAGCATTATTTTTGTCTAAAAGTCTATTTTGTCTGGTAATAACCAAGTCACTCCAGCTATCTCATTTTGTTGCTATCAGTATTATATTTTTGATGTATGTAAGTTACAAACCAAAAAAGTTATAATTATTACTCTATATAATTTTGTATTTTAAAAATAAGAAATAAAGTAGACCAAGTTTATATTAATAGAGTTTGTTATATTAACTTTTCTATTTAACATTTCTGGTTGTTTTTATTTGTTCTTGTAGATTCAAGTTATCATCTTGTGTACCCTTACACCTGCACTTCCTCATACTTTGTTTCAAATAAATTGTTTCTTTATTCCAAACAACTTTGCTCCCACCCACTGCCTTTGTGCCTTTATTGTCATATACATTATATATGTTACAAGAATGTCAATATAATTATTTACTTAGATTCTAATACAATTGCTTTATAATCATTTAGCAAAAGAAATTAGAAAAAATATATATTTATATAATCCTTTGAAATTATGTAATTACCTAAACTGTGACTTTTTTTAAAATATGTATTCAAATTTTTATCTGAGTTTATTTTCTTTTAGCCTGAAAATCTTTCTTCAATATTTATCATAAGGATAGTCTGCTAAATGTAATTTCTTTCAGTTTTTGTTTATTTGGGAATGTCTTTTTTCAATATCATTTTTGAAAGTTTTGTTATATAAATTTTGGTCGAAAGTTTTATTTTTACTTTCAGCACTGTGAATATGTCATTCCACTCTCTTATGCCTACATTGTTTCTGATGGAAAATCAGCTCTAGCCTTATTGGGGTTACCTTCTGTACACTAAGTTATTTTTTCCTTTGCTAATTTCAAGATTTTATCATTATCTATACAGCTTTCAGCATTTATATTATTATGGGTCTGTTTATGGATTTATTTATGCTTATTCTATTTGTAAATTTTTAAGTTTATTTACTCTGTGATTAATAATTTTCATAAAATTTGACAATTTTTCAACCTTTATTTCTTCAACTATTTTTTCTTTTTTTTTTTTTTCTCTTCTCATTCTGTTACTAGGTTTACATGTTAGTGTGCTTAATGGTATTTCACGTTTCTCTGTTCTTTGTTCTTTATTCTTATTTCTCCTCATTTTTTTATTGCATTATTTCTACCAATCTATATTCAAGTTCATTGATTGTTTCTTTTGCTAGTATAAATCTACTTGATTTGGGCTCTTCTGGTGAATTTCTTTATTTGATTTGTTGTATTTTTCAAGTCCAGAATTTCCATTTAGGTCTTTTAAAAAATAATTTTTATTTCTTTATTGATATGTTTTATTTGATAAGACATTATCATCATACCTTTCTTAACTACTTTAAGTGAGATTTTCTTTATATTTTTGAATATATATTTATAATTCAATCTTGTCTATTAAATTCATTATCTACTCTCTCAGAAGCAGTTTTGTTTTCTTGTTTTGTTCTGTATGTTTATACTTTCTTGTTTGTTGAATTTCTCTTAATTTTTGTTGAAAATTGGAAATTTAGATAATATATTGTAGTAACTCTGAATACTGATTCCAGTCCAAATGTAGTGCTTGTTATTGTTGATGTTTGCTTTCTTATTTGTTTGATGACTGCTGTAACATTTTAGTGAAGTTTATCTACCTTATTGTATGAAGTATCTAATGTTTCTTAGAAGGCAGAGACTTAGACATGCACATAGTTACCTGAGATAACAATGGTTTTGGCAGGGCTCTCTATAGCTGTCTGTTTTTCTAATCTCCCTGAAAAATTGTCTGATTTTATTTGTTTCACACCCAGGGGTAAGCTTTGGCTAAGTATAGGCTCATTGCTCTATTGCTTTTAACCATGCTTCAGGCAGTAATTATTCTACTGTCTTATTCAACTAAATTAGGCCCTTTCACATGGGTAGATTTCTAGGCTATTGTTTAAAGTTAATTCTTAAACCTGAGGGTTCTTTGCTGTTTTTTTTTTCCATGGTTCTCTCTGGTGAACTAACTGGTCTATAGTTCAATTGTTTGCTCTCACTAAGTGCCTCTAAATTGCTCACCACCATAATCTCCATTGTTTTCAAGAGTACCCTTACACTTGCACTTCCTCATACTTTGTTTCAAATAAATTAAGTTTCTATGAGGAGAACTTCAGATCTTTTTGTTCTTATGGCATACCAGCTACTGTAAGCTAAAGCTGTGAGCCACAGTTCTGGAACTAGGGAACATCAGCCAGCTTCTCTTTCAGTGACACCGATGAGTAATGCATAGATCACTATATATTTTCAACTTGTCTATTCTAGGGTGGAATTTTTGCCCTTTAAGCAAATTAGGGAAAGGGAAATCAAGGCTTAAGTCATCTCAGAATGTTATGCCTGAGGTAGAACTACCATTTTATGAATGAGGTGAAAGAAGGGAGACCTCAAATTCTTAGCCTTACTAAATGGGAATTTAGCTTCTATGTCATGTAGTTGGAGGAAATGGGAAATGTTGGTCACCTTTTCCTCAAGCAGAGATAAAACAGCCCTTGACTGAGAGCAAAAAGGAGAGAGAGCTCTGACTTATTGGCTACACTTATTGGGGTGGAGCTTCTTCCATGTTAACTAAGAGGGATTAGGTAAAAAGCATGTTGTGGTTTAAATGCTGATTCTGCCTTTTCTTAACTAGTTTTAATAGATTTTCTTGAATAATATTGTTTTCATTTGCTGTATGTCACTGGGGTAATGCCAAATACTTTATTTTTTATGGTATGCCCCGCTGTTTGTTTAGCCAGGGAGCAGATCTACAGATGTCCTCATGTTATTATTATGTTTACACCAATTTTTTTTCTTTTTTTTTTTTTTTTTTACAATGCTCCTTGTGGACATTTGTATTTTTTCTTAGCTGACACTTTATGCTTGTTGATTAGTAACTCCCAGACCCCGGTAACCGCAATTTTATCTTTTGATTTTATGAGTTTGACTATTCGATATAATTCAGGTAACCAGAATATTTAGTACTTGTCTTTCTGTTTCTGGCCTATTTGACTTAGCATAATGTCCTCAAAGATCATCCCTTGACAAGGTTCTCCAGAGAAACATAATCGATAGGATATATATGTACGTAAATATAAATATACAATACGTGGGTGTCTATAGATATTTATTATAAGCAATTGGTTCATGTGATTATGGGGCTGGCAAGTCTAGATCTGCAGTATCGCAATATCAGTGGGCAGGTTTGACATTCAGGAGAGCCTATGGTGCAGTTCCAGTTTAAAGGCTGATGGACAGAAACTCTGGAGGGCCAATGGTGCAGATAAATTCCAAGGTCAGGCTTCCAGAGAATTCTTTCTTAATTACAGAAGCTGATTTTTCTTCTAATTAAGCCTTCAACTGATCTGATGAAGTCCATCACATTTATTCGAAGCTCATGGATTTAAATGATAATCTCATCCAAAATTATTCTCCAATTTGACAAACAAAATTCATCATTACACACTTAATCTTTTGACTATTATGAATTATGCTACTATAATCATCTGTGTACATGTTTTGATATGAAAATATGTTTTCATTACTCTTGGAAACATATCTTGAAGTCATATGATAACTCCATATTGTTTGAAAAATTGACAGTCTCTTTTCCATGGTGACTGCACCATTTAAATTCCCACTATTAGTGTTTAGAGTTCCTATGATTTCAGGCATCTTAATGGATATGATGTGATATCCATTTGTGGTTTTGATTTGCATTTCCCTAATGACAAACAATGTTAAATAGTTTTTCAGGAGTTTATTTGTCATTTGTATATCAGCTTGGAGAAATGTATATTAAGAAGTTATGATTCATATTACATATACAATAGAATATTACTCATTGTATATTCCACATACAATGGAATATTACCCAGCCATAAAAAAAAAGAAAGAAATCCTACTACTTGCAATGACCTGAATGGCCCTAGAGGTTATTATGTCAAGCAAAATGAGTCAGACAAAGAAAGATAAATACCATATGATTTCACTTATATGTGGAATCTAAGGAACAAAATGAACAAACTAGTCAAAAACAGACTCACAAATATAGAGGACTATCTGGTGACAGCCAGAGGAGAGAAGGGTTTGAGGGGCTGGAAGGAAGGAATGAAGGGTTAAAGAAGTATAAATTAGTAGCTGACAGAGGGCCACAGGGATGAGGAGCATGGCATAAGGAATGCAGTCAGCAGTAATGCAATGACATGTATAGAGTCAGAGGGGTGATAGAATAATTGGGGGATTGTTTTATAAATTATATAAATGTCTAACCAATGTAATGTATACTTGAAACTAATACTAAAATAAAATAAAATACTAAATAAAAGATATTTTGCCAATTAAAAACTTTTAAATATTAAAAATATTTAATATTTTTTTTATTTAGCTCCTACACATAATTCTTTGATTCATTTTGTGTTTTTAGTAGATGGTGGTAAGTTCAAGTAATGTTCAACTTTATTCTTTTGCGTGTGGCTATCCAGTTGTCTCAACATCATTTGTTGAAAATTTTATCTTCTCACATTGAACAACCTTGACCCATGTCAAAAATTAATTGACAATATATATGAGTTTATTTCTGAACATTCAATTCCATTCCTTGAATTTCCATATAAAGATCTGCTTGTCAATATCTTCCAAGGAGCCATCTAGAGTTAATATGAATTGGTTTGAATCAATAGTTCAATAGTTCAATATTTAGTCTTCTGATTTAGTATGTGAGATGTTTTTCTAATTATTTTGATGTTATTTTATTTATTTCAAAAATATTTTATAGTTTTGTGGGTAAATTTTTGTTTCTTTTTTAAAATTATGCTAATAAGTCAGACAGAAAAAGACAAATTACATATTACTCCACTTATATGTGTAATGTAAGAAATAAATAATGAAATAAACTCAGATACAGAGAACAAAGCGATGGTTGTTAGATGTGAGGGACATTGGTGGGATGGATAAAAAAGGTGAAAATATTAAGATGTACTAATTACCAAATATAAAACAGTCGTGGGATGTACAGTACAGCATAGGGAACATAGTCAATAATATTGTAATAACTATATGATGTTACTAGACTTATCAGGGTGATCGCTTTATAAGTTATGTTAATGTCTATTCATGATATTGTAAACTTAAAAATAATATAATATTGTATGTAAACTGTAACTCAAAAATGTTTTTTTTAATTTCCTAAGTATTTTCTTTTTGATGCTATTACAAAAGGAATTATTTTAAGTTTTCTATTTGTTTATTGTCAGTGTTTAGAAATAAAATTGATTTTTATATTGATCTTTTATTCTGCATCCATGCTGAATTCATTTATTAATGCTAATAATTTTTTTAGATTAGGAAATATCTGTTTTACAACCTGCTTTTTACTCTAGGTAAAATCTCTGAGCCAGGGTTTTAGATCTGGGATGGGGAAAATGGCATGCCTCTCTCTGAGTTATTACGCTGCTTTAGGAGCTAAGCACTCAGTGAAAAAAAAAATAAAATAAAATAAAATAAAAACAGCTTGCGTTTTCTGGCATAGAACAACTGCATTATAAGCTAGGCAAGAATGATTGTGGCCCCAGTACCCTCAGTAGTGACATGTCTAAAACAGAGCTCCCTTTCCACAAGTGGAAAATTCAGAGAAGAAGCAACACCCCAACACATATGCCTAAAATTTAACCTCAGCAAAAGGTAGATGACATTAGAATTAGAAATATTGAAATCCTCTTCCTCCTGATAAGGACACCCTCCAATGTTGCCTGGGGTAAAGGGATCTCTGTGTTGTTGGCTGCACCATCCTGGATTGGACTTTCTGCCTTGCTGAGCTGAAGGAAGTGGGAGGGAAAAGGGATCAGTCTTAGTTAAAACAAAATGACTCTAAGAAAAAGTTGAAAATCACATGATATCACTAATATGTGGGATATAAACCTAAAATCAACAAATGAACAGGAAAAACAAACAGAGACTCACGGATGTGGACCATAGACTTCGCTGGGTAAGGAAGGTTTTCAATTATTATTTCTTCATATATGTTCTCAATCCCTTGTTCTCTCTCTTCTCCTTCTGGTATCTCTATGATGTAAATATTATGCTTTATGTTGTACCACAGGCTCCTAGACTATTCTCATTTAAAGATTTTTTTTTCTTGTTGCTGTTCTGATTGGGTTTTCTGTCACCTTACTTTCCAAATCTCTGATTTGATTCTCCACTTCATCAAATCTACTGTTTAATCCCTCTAATATATTCTCTTTAGCTATTGTGTTCTTCACTTCTGATTGTTTTTTCTTTATATTTTGATCTCCATGCTTATATTTCCTATCTGTTGCAATTCTCACTGAGATCACTGAGCATTCTTATGAACAGTGTTTTGAACTCTGCATCTGGTTGATTGCTTGCCTTAATTTTTTTTATTTCTTCTTTACAACTTTGTTCTTTTCTTTCATTTGGAACTTTTTTTTTTTTTGTCTCCTCATTTTGGCTGACTCCCTGTTTTGTCTCTATTTGTTAGGTAGAGTTGCTGTGTCTCCTGATATTAATAGGGTGGCCTTATGTATTACATGTCTCATGGGGTCCAGTGGTGCATTCTCTCTGGTAACCTGAGCCAGGTGCTCGAGGAATGTCTCTTGCGTGGCTTGTGTGTGCTTGCATGTTATAGTTGAGTCTTGATTGCTATTGGCATACCAATGGGAGAGATTGACCCTCAGGCTAATTGGTTGTAATGACTGGCTGTGACTACAGTGGAAGAGCTGTCGTGCAGGGGATGATACTATGGAATTGGATTTGCTTTATTAAGGCTCTGGTGCCTGTCTGGTCTGCTTTTTTGGGTGTGTAATTTGTAGAGCTTGTTGGGTCGTGCTCTGTTGTGGTCTAAATCTGGCCTTTGAGTGTGTTTGTTCTGGGGCCTTTTGAGAGGTATTCTGGTGCAGGCCAAGTTCCCCTGCTGCCTGTGCTCTGCCTGGGGCCAATTGGTTGTGCTACAAAGTGATCTGCAGATGGTTGCCATTTGCGCTGAGTCTGCAGATGCCTGGGAGAAGCTAAGCTAAAAATGGAGATCAAGTGCCAGTCATATGTCTGCTTAGCTAGAAGTACAGGACATATTGAGAACAGATTCTGCTAGTATGGTGTTTGTAAACCTTTGAGATATTTTAGAAAAGTCTGCAGCATAAACCAAAACAGGTTGTTTGTATGGAAATGCCACTGGAAGTGACTTGGGTGAGCCAGCAAGTTGGGTGGGGTAGGATCTCAGGAAATCACCATGGTGGTGCAAATGGTATTAATCAAGTTGATGGAGACCCAAACATGGCACCTATGTGTGCTTGCAGTCTGAGTGCAGCAGGGCTCAACAAAGGAGCAATGTCTTCTGTCAGCATTTCTGTCTAGGAGAAAGCTTTCCCTTCAGCTCTTACTCTGCAGCCAGACAATTTTGTTCCTCCCCATATGTTCTTGGCATCTTTTTACCTGCTGTCCAAGTTCTAGAGCTCAGAGTGAATGAGAGTCTGTCAGTGAATAAGTTCATGTGTGGGCCCTTTAAGAGTAATACATTGGACTCCAGCAGCCTTCCATCTCACTCAGCCACAATCTCCACTAGTTTTCATAGTCAGCAGTTATGAAGACTTCTCTTCCCAATACTGGAACACTGGACATGGGAGCCCGGTGTGCAACTGGAACCCCTCACTTCTCAGAGGGGAACACTGCAGCTGAGATAGTTCTCCTGATTTTTACTCATCATTGTATACGTGGGACCAGACCACTCAGTGTCTTTGCTCCTCCTACCGGTCTCAAAGTGGCTTCTTTTGTATATCATTACTTATAGGACTTCTGTTCAGCTAAATTTCAGGTTATTCTTAATAGTGTTTGTTCTATAGTTTAGTTATACTTTTGAAGGGTCATAGAAGGAGGCAAACTCAGCATTTTCCTACTCTACTATCTTGACCAGAAGCCTTCTAATTACCTGATTTAATGAGATAATAAATCAAAACAAAGCTAAAATTGTAGAGAAATATAAATGTTTACAAAGTGCAGGAATGAATGAGATAGAAAACAGACATAAAATTTAAAAAATGTATAAACAATGCTAAAAGTTGTTTTTTAGAATGTATTTTAAAAGTTGATAAATGCTTAGAGAAGTTTAAAAATACCAATTATAAAAAAATAGAAATAAATAAAGGGATACTACAAATAAAAATATACTCATAACAATATAGCCTATTTTGATGTTTCAATCTATGTTGGACTGCAAATATAACAGTGGTCTCATAATATTATAATATTTCCAATTGCTTGATGATGTGTTACCTAGTGTAATGTCATAGTGTGACAAACACATTACTCATGTGTTTGTGATGATGTTGCTGTAAAGAAATTTACTGCAGTACCAGTCATATACTACAAGTATTACACATAAAATTATGTACAATACATAATAATTGATAATGATAATAAATGAATGTTGTAGGTTTATGTATTTGCTATATTATACTTTTTGTTATTATGTTAGAGCGTACTCTTCTTATAAAAAAATGTTTGCTCTAGATACTGTGTACTGTATACTGTGTTATACAGGCAGCAACCTTATGTATCTGTTTACCACTTTTCTTGGTTGCATCATTTTATCTTATTCTTGATTTAATATCACGTTGTTTTGTTTATTGTGGCTTCTATGCATACAAAATCCACTGTTAATATTTTCAGTATGAGACTACGTTGAGTGATTGATCTAAAAATAAAATTAAATTTATTAAGAACTATGAAGGTAGAAAATCAGTGATGATTATTGTTCACCAGTCAGGCATGTCCCATTGTACCATAGGTAGAATCTTGAAGAAGAACAACAAAGTGATGCATGCTGTTAAAGAATCTGTTTTGTTAAAGGCAATGAGACTAACAAAAAATTGAAAAGAGACTATATCAGATATGAAAAAAAATTCTAATGAGCTAGATTGAAAACCATACATAGAATAGTATCCTTCTCAGCACTACAGAGATCACTGCCAAAGCAAAAAAAAAAAAAAAAAGGATATTCATAATGTTGAAAGAAAATGCTAGATCTGACTAGGATTTTGAGTTTATTGCTATCTCTGAGTGGTTTAAACACTTAAATATTTGTTAATCATTACATAATGTGAATGTGAACAGTGAGTTTGTAAGTGTTAATGTAAAGGTATTTGAACATATTTGTGGGGAAATTCAGATAAGTTGATTATGAAGGAAAATTACCTGTCTGAGTGAATTTTCAATGTGGATGAAACCTTCTATTCTGGAAACAGATTACTTAAAAGACTTTCATCCATAAAAAGACCAAGTCAATGTCCCACTTCAAGGCTTTTAAGGAGAAGATAACGGCCTTGCTCGGAGGCAGGGTTGTGGGCTATAAATTGAAACTTTTTGTGGTCTGGCACAGTGATTACCTTAAGAGCCTTCAAACATATCAATAAGCATAGATTGCCAGTGTACTGCAAAAGCAATAAAAAGTTATGGGTGCCCCAATTCCTCTTCCAAGAAGCCTTTCTGAATTGCTATGCTAGAAAAATAAAGAAATGGTGTTTGGAAGATAAGTAACATTTAAGATTTTGCTTCTTGTTGATAAAGCTCCCAGTTGTCCTCTTTTTATTGGTGATTTTCATCTCAATATCAAAGTGATGTTTCTTTCTTCAAACACCTTATTGATCCAACCAATGGATCAAGGACTGTAGCAACTTATAATATATAATACCTGAGGAGGGCTTTTGCCTAGACTCTTTCTACAATTTAGGAAGATACAGGTACAATTCTGGAAGTATTATAAAATCTATGTCTGCACCAATAACCCTGCTCAGGCTTGAAGTAATGGCATCAAAGAGTGCATAAATAGGATCTGAAAAAAGACACTCAGAGGATTTACAAAGGATATGGTGGTTGTAAATACCAACAAGGCTGTGATTCCAGTGGCAAAAACATTTTGAACCTAGATATGGTGAGATTGATATTGAAAAACTCCTATAAGTGGTTCCAAGTAATTGACTGATGAGGAGTGTTTGGAATTGAAATAGGAACACATAGCTAAAAATGAGGCAAGAGAAAAAGAAACTGAAGGAAAAGAAAAAGTAGAATCCTCAAGAATGTTCACAGTAAAGATTTTAGCAGAAATCTTTGCAGACTTCAATAATTTTTTTTAAAAGTTTGAAAACCTGGACTCAAACACTGAAAGGATTTCATTAATAGAGAGAAATGTTCGTGGTGTGTTATTTGTTTATAAGTAAATCTATGATGAAAAAAAAAGAAACAAACCAAACAAACCACCATGGACATATTTCTGAAAATAGTAATACCTCCTCAAAAGAAGACTCACGCAGGCC
>NW_011888868.1:4238255-4239539 GCF_000151845.1 Pteropus vampyrus | reverse complement strand
GAAACATATATTTGAAAAAAATAGAGGACCTCTACACTAAAACCTTCTAAAAATTATTGGAAAAATTGAGAAAAACCTACACAAATGGAGGGATAGCTCATGTAAGTAGGTTAGAAAACACATTACTCTAAAGAGATTACTTCTCCTTCAAGGGATTCATGGATTCATTAAAATTCATGTAAAAAAACACAGCTAATTTATCATGTTTATTCAAAAATTAATATGAAATTAAAAATGTCATCATGAACCAGTTCACTCTCATGAAACAACAATGTGAGAAATGTCTTCCTCTACCCGATATCAGTAATTATTACAAAATCATAGTAATTAAATAGTATGATATCAGCACAAGAAGAGGTGAATTCAAGAATGGAATGGAATCAAGAGCTTAGAATGACCCAAGTATCATATTTATAGCAAATTTTACACATTAGTACAATAGGGAAAAGATGGCCTTTTCAAAAAATTGTTCTGGACTCATTTGATAGCCATATGAAAATATTAAATTTGGGATACTAGAAACTATATTATTTTATCTTTTATTATTGTTTTATGTTATAAAATCCTGATAATCTTTTCAGATACTTTACAATAGATGAGGTTAGAAATAAAAAGAAATCCACACTTAGGGATTAAAGAAAGGGATAAAAGTCAATTTCATAAATTTTCTTGTTTTTGTTTAACCTCCTATTTATGTTGCGCTGATATATGATTAACAACTGACCATCTGTGGGGAAAAAAATGCACACATATATCCATATGTTCGTTCTAAATTTTGCTTGATATAGAAAGACTATATAATACACACTGTATAAATATTAATAGCCTTACAATATTTTATTGTAAATTCCATATAGCCTATTGATTCTCACAAAATGTTTTTATTGATTTTTACTGAAATCTTAAATTTGTAGCCAATTTATGACTGCAATTCAACAATTGTTTGACAAATATAGTTGTATCTCAATTAACTAACTCTATTCACAATAATTTTAATGCCATTGAATTTGTCATGTGATCTGTTATACTATTTCTCATTAAAATGAGTAATATTTGTTAAACTGAAAGCACTTTCAGTTTTAGTGCTAGACACAAGAATTTTGTATGTCAGCAATCCCCAACATTTTTGGCGCTGAGAACTGGTGCTCCTGTGAGAATCTAATGCCTGATGATCTGAGGTGGAGCTGAGGCAGTGATGCTAGCGCTGGGACGCCACTGCAAATACAGATGAAGCTTTGCTGACTTGTCCGCTGCTCGCCTCCTGCTGTGCCGTCAGTCCAAGGC
>NW_011888868.1:4152906-4237334 GCF_000151845.1 Pteropus vampyrus | reverse complement strand
GAATTATATGTATATATATTCTAAAATATATATTAATATATTTCAATTTCATTCACATAGCAAACCTCTGCATTAGATGCTTTATTTTACCATTTTGCCAGAGTATTTCAAATACATTAAGACTTCCCTAGGGTTTACATACCAAATTTATAAAGAGGCCAGTATTTAAAATATGGTTCTTCTAACTGAAAATTTATACTCTTCGCTGCTGTACTATTCAGCCTCCTTGTCATGTCTTATGGACATTTTATTAATCTCATCGAAGAGAGTTTAAAAGACCCTTTCTAATTGTTCATTTAATGGAGCCTGAATGAGATAAGAAGAATGTGTGCAAGATGGGAGGTGAGAGAAAAGTGCAGGAAAAACAGAGAGTATTATTTCCTACCCAAAGTTGGAGATAGGAGAAAAAATATATTTGTAAACAGAGGTTATATCTTGGCAGGGGTATTAAATCTATCCCACCTGGCAAATCCAAACATAATTGAACAGGATGTTCAATTATGGGTGAAGAAGAGGCATAAATTAGTAGGGTCAGCAAAAGATAATGCAAAATAGAATGCTAAAAATTTAAATTTAGTAACAATCAGAGTGAAAGTGGCAAATTTGATAAACTATACCCTTATCATTTGTTCAAAGTGTTCCTTTTTGAGAGTGATCAAGGTCAATGTACTGTGTTTTAACATAATGTAACTTTTATTTTGTTTCCTTCTGAATCCAAACCAGTATGTTTGGCTGTTCAGCAGTTCTGTGATATATGAAGTCATGAGAAATTCTTGCTCTCTTTTCTCAGTTGCTTTAGAATTCATTAGTGGATATGAGGGCATGGAGTGGTAGAGTCAACCAGGTAGACAAGATCAATATGGAAAGGTAAAATAAATTTGTGGAATTACGCAGGACCTCAGGAAAAGTATAATTTTACTTTTAATTCCTGAGAAATCTCTGCAGTTCTTTGCTATTTTGTAATCATTAGATATAGCAGCAATATTAAAAGAATTTCAAAATAAATATATTCAAAAATGTATTCTCTCTAGAACCTGTACAATTGGAAACCATCAGAGTTTAACACAAAAATGAAGACCAGTAGAGGTGAAGAATACAAAGAGAAAGAAAAGCAATGTGCAAGAGGAAAAGAAAGATTGATTTACTTTCTAAAATGTGGAGCAAATGTGAAAAGGTCTAAAAACAGCATTTGGCATGAATTGTGTGCCAAAATCTAAACTACTGTGGTGGCTGTGAAAATGAGCTGCTTGGTTCCCTGTTGTGGGGAGCATAATTAATTGATAGCTCTAGTAGTTGTTGCCATGTTCACATGAAGCCCATTCTTTCCACTCTACTTCTAAGCAGGGAATGAGCAAAACATAGTTACTAATGAAGACACATTCTGAGGAAACAAAAAACTTGTCCAGCAGGAATCTTTGGCTCAAGGACTCTCTGCTTACTTGACTATACTTTTCTAGGAACTATGCTGCAGTTCTAGATTCTTCCTATTGAATCCTTTTTTCTTTCCTCTTCATGTAGATTTTATGACTGCATCAGGATATGAAAGCTCTCATCAGCTACTGCTATCCTCTCCTGTCCCCAGCAAGCCTCAAATGTCTAATCTATCCTTGGCATTTGCTTCTTGAAAGTAACGAAGAAATTGCTATTGTTTTACATATAGTATCTTATTCAATAATACTAAATCTCTGAAATATTGGTGTAATCAATATAGATAGTTAATAATTAAATTATTAAAAACTAAATTAAGTTTGCAGAGCATCAATTGTAAAAGTTGAAATTTAAATCTATTTCTGATAGGCTTTAACTTCTATAATAATTCTACTATAAATTTAAAGAATATAAAACTATTGAAGAACATTTTCTATAAAGTTTTTATAAAACATACATACCATAAATACAAATAATAATATAAATGTAATGTAGTCCAGAATCGAAGTATTGTTTGATTTTGTTTTTGACTCTTGACTTTCTTTTCCTTTAGATGTGTAATTGCTGAACTGAAGGAAAATATGGGAAGGAACATTATTATTTAATTTGGGCAAGATGCAGATTGTAATGGTCTGGCTATGTTTAGAAATCACGGAAAAATCTTTGGGAAATAGCTAAAGATGAATTCTATTTACCTTTTCAGGAGTTCAAAGTCCACATTCATCAATATTAACCTATTTAGTAAGAATATAGGTGTTAGCATTACTTCCATGAACAAAGCATTTGCATTAGAAAATGGTAAACATTGTTTAGAATAGTTAATGACAGAAGGTCGAGTTTTTTCAATATCTCTAAATGTGTACCATAGAAAATCCATCAGGTGTTACCGTAACAAATATATTGATGAAATGAGTATATATTCATAATAAGGGGCCAAAATGTAGTAGGTACCTACAGCATTATAATAACTCAAAGTGATTTGATTGTTTTGTTGTTTTTGTAACCAAACTAAAAACTCAAATGCACTCATTTTTTTAATCTCAATTCATTAATAATATATTATTTAAGAATCTCCTCACAGAAGAGAGCTTTATAATATTCTATCAGCTTTCAAAATTAGTGTATCTGATACCTTCTTTAAGAAGCTTTCTGAGATAATCCTAGAAAGGCATGATGCCTGTATTAGTCAGGATTCTCTAGAGAAAGAGAAGCAGTAAGATGTGTGCATGTTGGGGTGGTGGAACGTATGCAATTATGGAGGCTGGCAAATCTAAAATCTGCAAGGTGGGCTGGCAGGCTAGAGACCCAGAAAAGAACTGATGCTAAAAATCAAGTTCAAAGGCCATCAGGCCAAAGACATGAGAAAGAGCCAACATAGTTCAAGTTCAAAAGCTGTCAGGCTAGAGTCATAGGAAAGGACTACTATTTCAGATCAAGTCTGAAGACTCTACAAAAGAGTTCCTTCTTGCTAGTAGTAAGTCAGTCTTTTGTTCTATTCAGGTCCTCAAGTGATTGGATGAGGCCGACACACATTATGAAGGTTAATCTTTATTCAAAGTCCACTGAATAAATGTTAATCTCATCCAAAAACATTCTCACAGAAACACCCAGAATAATGTTTGATCATATAACTATGTGCCATAGCCCAGTCAAATTGATGCATAAAATTAATCATCAAAGTCTACTTGTCAAATCGATATCCATGCATATCTTCTTAAATCATATTTAACCTTCAAAAAAAAAAAGACTATAACAAAGTCATGCATCTGCCTAACATGATACAACTATAGTTTACTTAAACCAAACTGCACTAATTCTTTCTCCAAGATAGGATGTAAAGCTTGTGGATGATTACTTTTCTCCTTGATTTCTTATAACGTAAATGCTGAGATATAAAGTCAATAATACTTAAAATACTATGATATAAAGCCAATACATCTTATATTGCTTGAGAGAGTAAAAAAAACAGTTTAATTTATATACACACATATTAATAACACAATAAAAAAGAAAAACTTATGACAATTACAGCCCTTATTTCTGTAGTTAAATATATGGTTGAAACTGACACTTAGAACTATCTTCTTTCACTACCCATTCTGTCTTCTCCTTCTCCTTAACAAGTACTTCAGCTAGTAATGGTTCTTTACCTGGTGGATGATCAAAAACTTTATTTCCGAAGTGTCTAGGTCATTAGTAGCTATGCCTGGAATGGATTATTTTAGTTTTACATTGACTTTAATCACAGAGTACAGTTATACTAAGAGACAGCCTAAAGGATCTTTTTTATTGCAGATACACTTTTTTTTTACCCATGTGGGGAAGAAGTTCAATTTTTCTTGGGCAGTCAGAATCACCCGTCCCAGACAAACACTGGGATTCTTTTTTCTTTTTTTCCTTCTTTCTCTAGAGGTATGAAGAGACCAGCATGACTGGGTGTCAGTCTTTTGGAACTAAGACCTCTAGGCCAGCAGAGCATATGATCATGGTGACAGGAAGCAATAATTTCACTATTGAGTCACTAGGGTTAATAATGAGTGGTGTCACTTCCATTTCTACCCTTTGATTCCTGGATCCATGAATCCTGGCTCTAAAAGTTTTTTCCACCATAATACCTCTCATTCCATCAGTCAGACTTGAAGCTTATAAATGTTGAGTTGTAACTCAGATTCAATTTTCTTTGGGCCCAGTGGGTCCCCATCCCCATCCTGTTGTTATTTCCTGTTTTGGAACTTATGATAGGAATCAGCAGCTGACAGAATCTTCACATTGGTTCCCTGATTTTTGGAGTGAGGGCCACTATGATGGAAAAGGCAATGTGAAAGCCACTAGAATTGCCACTACTGAAGAAAATTGTAAACACAAAAGAAGTACCACATTCCTGGAGAGAATGCAACATTCATGTCATCATTGAGGACTTGAAAACTGCAGGAGTGGTGATTCCTACCACATCATCATCCAATTCTCCCATTTGGCCTGTGCAGAAAACAGAAGCATCTTAGAGGGTCATAGTGGAATATAGTAAACTTATCTAGGCGGTGACTCCCATTGTAGCTGCTATACCAGATGTTGTTTCATTGCTTGAGCAAAGTAACACATCCCCTGATGTATGGTATGCAGTTATTGATCTGGTAATTTCTTTTTTTTTTTTTTTCCATCCCTGTTAATAAAAACCACCAGAAGTGGTTTGCTTTCAGATGGCAAAGCCAGCAATGCACCTGTGGTATCCATTTGGGAGCATATTAATTCTTAAGCTTCCTGTCACAATTTTGTTTAGAGATTTTGATCACCTTTCCATTCCATAATTGATCACATTGATGATATTATGCTGTTTGGACCCACTGAAAAAGAAATATCAACTTCTTTAGCCTTATTGTGAAGACATCAGCATGTCAAAAGAGAGAGAAAAAAAATTAGGGGTTTTCTACTTCATTGAAATTTCTAGGAGTCTGTTGGTGTACAGCATGTGGAGATATATTTTTTAAGATTAAGTATAAATTATTTCATCTGGCCCCTTCTACAATCAAAAAAAGACACAATGCATAGTGGGCCTCTTTGAATTTTTGAGGTAACATATTCCTCATTTGAGTGTGTTACTGTGTTCCATTTACTGATTGACCCAGAAAGCTGCTAATTTTGAGTGGGATGGTAAACAAGAGAAAGATTAAGCCTGGTTTATGGATGGTTTTGCATAATACACATGAACCATCTGAGAGGGACTACAGACCTTTTCTAGAATATTCTTGAAGGACAATGGTTAAAGGAAATCCTCCCAGAGGTCAGAACTTCGACCAATGTACTGGTTATTCACTTTGATTAAAATTGGAAATGGCCACATGCATGATGATATACTGATGGCTGTGGCAGTCTGGCTGGATGGTCAAGGATTTCAAAGGATTATGACTAGAAAATTGGTGATGGGAATTATGGGGAAGAAGTATGTAAATAAACCTCTCTAAATGAGTGAAAAATAAAGATACTTGTGTCCCAAGTAGATGCTCAGCAAAGGGTGATCACATTGGACAATTTTAATAATCGAGTGGATAGGATATCCCATCATGTGGATATCAGCCAGCTACTTTTTCAAGTTATCTCTGTTGTCATTTAGTGGGCTTGTGAAAAAAGTGTCTATGGAGGTAGGGATGAAGGTTATACATCAAATCAGCAGCATAGACTTCCATTCACCAAAGCCAACCTGACTAGAGGCATTGCTGCATGTCCCATCTGCCTCTAACAGAAACGGAACCCCTAATACGGCATTATTTCTTAGGATATACCAGTCATCTCATGGCAGGTTGATTACCTTGATGATTTCCTTATGGAGGAGACAGAGTTTTGTCATTACTAGCGTAGATACTTATTCTGGATACAGATTTGTCTTCTGTAAATGCACTGTTGTTGCCAAAACTACCATTCATTGGCTCACAGAGTGCCTTATCCACTGTCGTATTTTTCCACACAGCATTGCTTCTGATGAAGAAACTAATTTCACAGCAAATAAAATGAACAATGGGCCTTGTTCATGGAATTCATTAGTATTAGCATATTCCCACCATCCCGTAGCAGATGGCTTGATAGAATGAGGGAATGTCCATTTGAAGACTCAGTGGCAAGGCCAGCTTGGTAACAATACCTTGCAGGGCTGGGGCAAGGTTCTCAGGAAGTTCCAGTGAGCTTCATACACTTTGAATCTCTATCGAATATAATGTCTTTATCCCTAGAATTTCTGTCTAGTTACATTTATTATTATTATTTTTTAAAATAGCTTCCTTTAGAGATACCTATGTAAAAAACTGCATGCCCAAAAGACTATACATACTTATGTCATAGTCAGGGTGTTTCAAACTTTCCATGATTTTTAGGTAGCAACTGTCTTATAAGCATTCTCCATGTTTGAAAGCTGTGTAGTAGCATAGGAAGATCCTGGAATTGATTTCGATGCTCATTCCAGTACATTTCAGTTCTGAGAGTTTGGGTGAATCAATCAATCTCTACTTTTTAATGCCCTCACATATAAAACAGTGATAATAAATATTCAACATTTTGAATGCTTATTATGTAGTACTAATGGTGAAGAATTAGTACTGCAGAATCAAGTGACCTGGGTTGAAATCACAGCTCCTACATTTATCAGTAGTGATATTAGACATGCTTTATATTTCATGAGCTTCAGCTGCATTACGTGTAAAATGAGGACAATAACTATAGTTAAGGAAAGAATAAATAAAAATATAATGAACAAATCCTTTTAGAAATGATATTTAGAAAATTCTACTTCATCAGACCAAGTTTCTTAGGCATTTGCTACATAAATATTCTTTCTTCGTTAGGAAAATTTAATCCACAAGCTTAAGGTAATTTTATTCTTGAGATTATCTCTATATATGATAAGAGAATGGTGTGACCACCAGGAATAATTTTAATTTTTTTTTCTTTTTTTAACATAAGATTTTTTTTGGTCTTCTCTGCTTAGTATATTTCTGTTAGAGAAGGAGAAAAAACACAAATTCATGAATCAAATTCTTTTAACTGATAACATGGCAATACAACAACATCTAAGCCCTATTTAAAATATTTTTTTTCCTAATGTCTCCTCCCCTACTTTCTTTTTTTAATTCATTTATTCCTTTCTTTTTCTATCTTTTTTTTTCTATTTGTGTTAGTGTTTTTTTTCTTCCATCTACACAGTGAAATGGATAAAGAAATAAACCAACTTGAGTTGTTGTGCTGTGAAATTAGATAAGAAATAACACTCTAATGACATTGTAAATGCAGCAATATCACTAGTCAATAAATAGTTTTGAAATACAAATGTGCAAGCAATTCAATTTGCAAAGAGAATTGTAGATGTTAAGAAAAATATGAAGAACAAATGACATTTAAACTGTAATTTAAAGAATGATAGGTAACTTCTGAAGATAGAAAGCAATTTAGTGAAGAGTTTTTATTTGCTTTACTGATCTCCAGGAACTGGTTGAGATTAGTAAAAAATCAACAGGTCCCAAACTATTTTTTTCAAAAAGAAAAATTGTTTGAAATGAAATCTAGTTCACTGTGTTGGATTTTAATTTTACAAGATTCTTAGTATTGGATAATTAATTACTTGAGTTGCTGCTTTTCTTGTCTCATGTGTGCACACATGCACACATACTACTTTTAATATTTTGACACAAACAAATTTATTTTTAAATTGGATGTTAATCCAAATTTCCATTCTTCTATTTATTTTTGTCAGTCTTCACCACCTAAACACACAGAACACTCATGCTGAACTATTTGGCACAGGAAACTTCAGAATATATATAATTTTTATTGACTTAGCTGATGTTGTTGAAGGTGCCTGTAATTTTCTATCTCGAGTATTTGTCCATCAGACCTTAGTGTTCTTTGTTTCTCAATCTATAATTATCAATAATAACTCAAAAATTTCTGACAAAAATCAAATTTAAGGATAAAATACTGTTCTCTTGTGGGGTAATTTTTAAAAATAAAAAAGAATAATTGTGGGAAGTTATAATATACCTTAGGTATTGATACAACTCAACTTCAGGTTTCTAGAGATTAGATGAAATCCATGTTTGGCCCTACAAGCACTTTAATTTTCTACCCCTGCTCTACATTATTCTGGAAAGAATTAGAGGAGAAAACTTGGTTTTGGAATTAACAAATACTCAGAAATAGAAATGCCAGCAGGAATATCCATCATCCATTGGGATTTTGAGAAGATCCATCCATCATGGACCAAAGGAAAGCAGCAGTCATTCAATGATTTTAGTAAGGTATTTTAAAAATCTTAACTGGCTAATTTTGACCATTTTATACTTTCTGATTGTCCATTCCCCAATTAACTAAAACATTTTATTGTCTTCCCATGGCCAAGGGAGAGAATCTGATACCATTGTAAATTTATCTTACACTGAAACAGCCCATAATTATTTATCCACTTTTTACAACAAGTTTGAGAGATACATATATGGTTACTAATGCATAATTTCCTAAATTAAAAAAAATAAAGATAATTAAGAAATTCAGATTTTCTTTTTTAAGAAAAAAAAACCTAAAAAATGATTCAAATTCCAACATAGTAGATTTAGCCTTTAATAGTTCAATTTCATCTCCCTTAAAATAAAAATTAAAAAAAAAAAAAGCAGTAGCAGACTTTAGGCACTTCACAGATAGTTCTATTATTGTTTGTGTATTCAAATATTCTTTAGAAAAAATACAATCAGTTCTTAAAAACTCTTAAGAAAGAAGCTTAAATATAAATTACAAGAATAGATCATTGAAAATGGCTGTGAGAATGGAATAAACAAGTTGTGTTTTCTTGTTTCTTGGTATCACTGACAGATTAACTCATAACTTGTTTCTGTTTATTGAAGAAAAGAACTAGATAATCCATTGAGTTTATGCCTTTGAATTTTGATTTCTTTTTATTTATTTATTTTTGTATTTGATTCTAAAATTTTCTTTTTTTTCTCTTTGGTTTCAAGGGTACATAGAGGCTGAAGTTAGCTATGAGAAAGATATTCCCAATGAGTCTCAGACTACTGATTTGATAAAGGAAAAACTGACTTCTTAGACACAATCAAGATACGAGTTAGGGAATTCAGGAAGGCTTCAACAATGTCAGAAAAAAGGGACTCTGCTACTATGTAAAGGTCAGCTTTCCATATGTTTTCTTTAATACAAGTAATTAGATTATTAGCATATTACATATTGAATGCTAAAACAACTACAAAAAATTATGAGACAATCAGGCAGGATTTCTTAGAATAATAATACCTGAACTGAATTTTGAAAAATGAATAAGAATTAGGAAGTCCAGAATATGAGGGTAGTTGAATGAAGCATCAACTATTGCTATGAATTTGTGAAAGTGTGTTTAGAATTAGTTTCTGAATTTTTAATAGGAGTTGAAGATCAAGAGGAAAGTAGATAATGAAGGGCTTATTTGTCATACTAAGGAGTTTAAATTTGATTAAAAATGAAGAGGAAGGAGGTGTTATCCTTGCTACATTCTTTGTAGAGGCTCTTATTCTGGACAAGTTTTCTTTTGGTCCTAGTCCTCTGTGTCGTTTCTTTCTGCTCTTAATATCCTAGGTTGCAATAGTCAACACTCCCTAAAGAACATGTTCTGGACTCTCCCTAACTTGCACTGATCAGACTTCTTTGTGTAGACACTTGGCTCATATTGGTTTCAGTGGATTTATAGTGTTACTCTTATTGAACGTAATTGGTTGAAATCCATGTAATGGATATTACTTGATGGTGGCAGGTGAATCTTCTGCTAAGTGGTATAAAGAAATAGGTTTAAGAATAATCTGATATCTGGAGAGCAGTATTATTTTCAAACAAAAGAAATTTTTTATCACTAGGATAAGAACTAAAGCTGAACATATTTTTGTCTCAAAAGAAAAAAACAGCAACTTTGATTTAATTTCTTATCAAGATATTCTATAGTTACCTTACTACACCTTCACTGTCAGTGAAGAAAGTAATTCTGGAATTTGTTCAAATCCAAATTGCAATGGTAAAGATAAATAAATATTGTTTTCTTTAATGTTTGCTCTCCCTAGGGCTTGATATATCTTTTAGGTAAGAAATTGTGTATTACATATAGATCATGCAAGAAAGGTGAACAATAATGTATAGCTTTTAGTTTGACTCTGATTTATTGTGATTTTTTTTTTTAATTTACAGAATGAAAAACAAAAACTTCCCAGCATCATTCTCTTCTTTATGTGCTTAAGTAGAATTACTTAAGTCATCTAAAGCAGTGATTTCTCTCATCTCTCTTAATTTTTCTTATCATTCATAACATTAATCTAATTTTTGGATTCATACATCTATTTCACTTATAATGAGGAGATGCTTATGTTCATATTCTATTTTTTTGAGGATATTACAAGAAGAAATAATTATTATACATAGGAGGAAAAGGTTTGTAGAAAATATTAATAGGCAACAGGATGAAGGATAAAAGTGATTTGGGGGGAATTATTTATTATAAAAAATGTGTACTTAGTTTGAATGACTTAGATGATGATTTCTGAATATCAGCTATGAAACTTATATAGACATGTTCCTTTAAATTATACATTCTGTAATTTTCTAGTTCTCAAAAGAATTAGTAATTTCACAAAGTACTTTTTTAATTAAAATATAATTGGCATAAAACATCATGCAAGTTTAAGATGTACATGTTTATTTGATATACATATATTGCAAAAAATCACCACTGTAGCATGAGATAACTCATTCATGAATTCAGATCATTATCATTTATTTTTTGTGGTGAAGAACATTTAAGATCTCTTAGCAGCTTTTAAGTATATAATAAAGTAATATTAATAATAATCACAATACTATACAGTAGGCACCCCTACCCCCGAATATATACATCTTCTTACTGTGGATTTGTATTCTTTGACCAACATCTTCTTAGTTCTCCCACCCTCTCCCCTCCCACCTTCTGGCAACCACAATTTCACCCTCTGTTTCTACAAGTGCAACTTTTTTTTCTCATTCTACCCATGCGATAATATACAATGTTTGTATTTCTTCATCTGACTTATCTTACTTAGCATAGTGTACTCAAATTCCATTCATGTTGTCACAAATAATAGAATTTCCTTTTTTACCCTCAAGGCTGAATAATATACCAATCTTCTTGATTTTATTCATCCTTTGACAGACACTTTAATGCTACATTGAACATGGGAGTGCAGGTATCTTTTCAATATTCCACTTTTATTTTCTTTTAATATTTACCTAGAAATAGGATTGCTGGATCATTTGATAGTTATATTTTTAAATTTTGAGAAAACTCTTTACTATTTTCTCAAGGGGCTGAAATAATTTACATTCCCTCCAATAGTTTATAAGGGTTCCTATTTCTCCACATCTTTACCAAAACTCATCTCTTGTCATTTTTATTATAGCCCTTCTAACAGATATAAGGTGATATTGCATGTAATTTCAATTTGCATTTCTCTGATGATTAGCAATTTTGAGCATCTTTCCATGTGCCTGT
This sequence comes from Pteropus vampyrus, assembly GCF_000151845.1. NCBI lineage: Eukaryota > Metazoa > Chordata > Mammalia > Chiroptera > Pteropodidae > Pteropus > Pteropus vampyrus. The sequence continues at coordinate 4,225,873 of NW_011888868.1, read as the reverse complement.
AGCATTTATTTGTATGTCTTCTTGGGAAAATGTCTATTCAATTACTCTGTCTATTTTTTAAATGGATTGCTCTTTGTTATTGGGTTGCGTGAGTTCTTTATATATTTTGGACATTAACTTCATATCAGATATATGTTTTGCAGATATTTTCTCCTATTCCAAGAGTTGCCTTTTGATGTTGTCGATTGTTTCTTTTCCTGCACAGAAGTTTTTTAGTTTGATGCAATCCCATTCTGTTGTCATTTGCTTTTATCGCTCACAGTTTAGTTGTCATATTTAGAAAATTGTTGCCAAGACTAATGTCCAGAAGATTTTACCTTATGTTTTCTCTAGGACTTTCACAGTTTCAGGCCTTAGATTTAAATCTTTAATTAATTTTGAATTAATGTTTTGTGAATGATGTAAGATAGAAATCCAATTTCATTTTCTGCATGTGTTTATCCAATTTTACCTATATCATTTCTTGAAAAGATTATTCTTTCCTTATTGAGCAGTTTTGACTCCCTTGTCAAATATTAGTTGACCATATAGGCAGAGGTTTCTTTCTGGGCTCTCCACTTTGTTCCATTGGTCTAGGTATCTATTTTTATGTCAATATCATACTGTTTAAATTACTAAAGTAGTATAGTTTGAAATCAAGAAATGTGACGCCTCTAGCTTTGTTTTTCTTTCTCCAAATTGCTTTGACTATTTGGTTTGTGTATATTTGTTGAGAACCATATGATTTCACTCATATGTGGGATATAAAACTAAAAGAAACAGACTTGACAAACAATTAGAGACACATGGACACAAACAGTGGATTAGTGGTTAAGGGTAAAGGGGGTCAAATTTTTGGTGGTAGAAGGAAATTTTCACGTGGCTCCATACAAATTTTAAGGTTTTTTTTTTTTTTTTCTATTTGTTGTGGAAAATCTCATTGGAAATTTGTGTGGCTCTATATTTTTGTGTGGCTCCATACAAATTTTAAGGGTTTTTTTTTCCTATTTGTTGTGAAAAATCTCATTGGAAATTTGATAGGGGTTTCATTGAATCTATATATGGCTTTTCGTAGTATGGTCATTTTAACTGTGATAGTTCTGACCAATTAACACAAGATATCAATTGTTTGTGTCTTTTTCAATTTCTTTCAACAAAGTCTTATAGTTTAATGTACAGATCTTTCAATCTTGGTTAAATATATTTAAAGATATTTTATTGATTTTGATGTTATTATAAATGGACTTTTTTCAGATAATTTTTTGTTGGTATATAAAAATAACTGATTCCTGTATGTTAATATTTTATGCAGCAACTCTGCTAAATTTGTTGATTAATTTCTACTGATTTGTTGATACACGCACACACATATATACATATATATGTGTGTGTATATACATATATATGTGTGTGTATATATATATATATGTGTGTGTGTGTGTGTATATATATGTGTGTGTATATATATATACACACACACACATATATATATATATGTGTGTGTGTGTGTGTGTATATATATGTATATATTATATATATATATGTGTGTGTGTGTGTGTGTGTGTGATCATGTCATCTATAAATACAATTTTAATTCTTCTTTTTGGACTAAGATGACTTTTATTTATTTATCTTTTCTATTGCTCTATAGCCAGTACTTCCACTACTATGTTAAATAAGAGCTGTGAAAATGATCATCTTGATTTTGTTTCTGACTTTAGAGAAAAGCTTTCAAACTTTCACTTCTGAGTATTATATTAGATGTAGGGTTGTTGTATATAAACTTTTTTATGTTGAGGTATATCAGTTTTTGAGAATTTTTATTTTTGAGAATTTTTATAATTAAAAACTGTATTTTATAAAATACTTTTGATGCATTTATTGAGATAACCATATTTTTATCTATAATTTTTTAATGTGGCATAGCACATTTACTGATTTTCATATGTTAGTCTATTTTTGTACCACGAGGATACATTCCACTTGATCATGATGTATAATCCATTTAATATGCTGTCGAGTTTAGTTTACTATTATTTGGTTGGGAATATTACATATATGTCAGTAATATTGGTTTATAGTTTTCTTGTAATGTCTTTATTTGGCTTTAAAACCAGGATAATCCTGGCCTCATAAAATGAGTTTTGAAGTGATCTGTCCTTCAAGTTTTAGAAAAGTTTGAGGAAATTCAGCTTAATTATCTTTTAAATGTTTGGTGGAACTCACCAATAAAACCATCTGGTTAAGGGTTTTTCTTTTTTGGGAGGTTTTAAACTACTAATTTAGTCTTTTTACTCAATATTTGCCTGTTTATATTTCCTGCTTCTTCATGAGTTTGTCTTGTTAACATATGTGTCTCTAGAAATTTAACCATTTCTAGATTATCCAATTCTCTGACATATAATTGCTCATGGTTGACTCATGATTCTACATAGTTCTGTGTTAACAGCTGAAATGTTTTTTTCTTTTATTTCTGATTATGTTTGAGTCTTCACTTTCTTTCTCTCTTTTTTTTTTTTCTTTTTTCTAATTAGCCTAGGAAAATGTTGGTCAATTTTGCTTCTTTTCAAAAAACAGTTTGAGTTTTGGTAATATTTTCTATTGTTTTTCTGGTCTCCATTTATTTTTCTTTTTTAAATATACTTTAACTAATTAATTTATTTTTATTTAGTTATTTTTATTAAAATTATTGCAGTGACATTGATCAATAAAATCAAAAAGGTTTCAAGTGTATAATTCAATAATATATCATATGTATATTGCATTGTGTGTTCACTACCCAAAGTTAAATTTCCTTCTACCACCAAAAATTTGACCCCCTTTACCCCTAACCACTAATCCACTGTTTGTGTCCATGTGTCTCTAACTGTTTGTCAAGTTTGTTTCTTTTAGTTTTATATCCCACATATGAGTGAAATCATATGGTTCTCAACTTTTTATGTCTGACTTATTTCACTTAGCATGATAATCTCAAGATCTATCTATGTTGTCCCAAATGGCAGTATTTCATCTTTTCTTAAGGCTGAGTAATATTCCACTGTATATATGTACCACATCTTCTTTATCCAATCATTTATCAAAGGACACCAGTTGTTTTCATGCTTTGACAACTATGAACAATGTTGCTATGAACACTGAGGTGCATATACTTTTACTATTAAATGTTTTAAAGTTTTCGGGGATAAATACTAGGAGAGAGATTGCTGAGTCATGTAGTAATTCTATTCAGTTTTTGAGGAAACTCTATACTGTTTTCTATAGTGGTTGTACCAATTTACATTCCCACCAGCAGTGTATGAGGGTTCCTTTTATCCCATAATCTCTCCAATACTTATTATTTGTCCTGTTGATGATAGCCATTCTAATAGATGTAAGATGACATTTCATTGTGGTTATAATTTGTATTTCCCTAACAGTTGGTGATGTTGAACACTTTTATTTTTTTCATCTGTCTGTTGTTTGTTTGTTTGTTTGTTTGTTTGTTTTTGGAGAAGTGGCAATTAAAGTCCTCTGCTCATTTTTTAATTGGATTGTTTGGGTTTTTTTATTGTTGAGTTGTAGAAGTTTTATGTATATTTTGGACATTAGCCTCTTATCAAAGGCATTGTTTGGAAATATCTTCTTCCATTTGGACAGTTGGCTCTTTGCCTTGTTGATAGTTTCTTTTGCTGAGCAGAAGCTTTTTAGCTAGATATAATCCCACTCATTTATTTTTGCTTTTACTTGCCTTTAAGGTCAAATTCATAAGATCTTCTTTAAGTCCAAGGTCCTTGAGTTTAGTTCCCATGTTTTCTTCCATGTAACTTATTGTTTCAGGTCTTATATTTAGTTCTTTAATACATTTTGAGTTAATTTTGGTGTACAGTGATAGATAAGAATCTACTTTCATTGTATTGTATGCGGCTTCTCAATTTTTCCAACACCATTTATTGAAGAAACTTTCTTTTCTTTGTTGTCTGGTTTTGCTTCCTTTGTCAACAATTATTTGCCCATACATACAGGGATTTAATTGTGTACTCTCAGTTCTGTTTCATTGGTCTGTGTCTCTGTTATTTGGCGACACAATGCTGTTTTGATTATTGTTGCTTTGTACTATATTTGAAGTCAGGAAGAGTGATACCTCTGGGCTTATTCTTTGTTTTTCAGGATTGCTTTGGCTATTTGGGATCTTTTGTGATTTCATAAATATCTGATGATTTTTTGTTCTATTTCTTTAAAAAATGCCGAAAGGCTTTCGATGGGGATTGCATTAAATCTGTATAATGCTTTAGGTAATAAGGTCATTTTAACTACGTTGATTCTTCCAATCCTTGGATGCAGAATATCTTTCCATTTATTTGTCTTTTTTAATTTATTTTAATAATGACTTGTAGTTTTCAGCATATAGATCCTTCACATACTTTGTTAGGTTTATTCCTGGGTATTTTATTATTTTGGTTGCAATTGCAAAAAATATTTCTTTTTTCTTTTTCTGAAAATTTATTGTTAATGTATAGGAATGCTATGGGTTTTTGTACATTGATTTTATATCCCAAAACTTTACTATATTTGTTTATTCTATTATTATTTTAGTAGAGTCTTTAGGGTTTTCTATATAGAGAATCATGTCATATGCAAATAGTGCGAGTTTGAAATCTTTGTTTCCTATTCGGATGCCTTTTATTTATTTCTCTTGCCTGAATGCTCTAGCTAAGACTTCCAATACTATTTTGAATAATAGTGTTGACAGCAGACAGCCTTGTATTGTGCTTGTCTCAGAAGGATGGTTTTTAGTTTTTCTCCATTAAGTATGTTTTAGCTGAGAGTTTATCATCTATGGCTTCTATTATGTTGAGATATTTTCCTTCTATACCCATTTTATTAAGTGTTTAAATCATAAATGTATGCTATATTTTGTCAGATGATTTTTCTTCAGCAATTAATATGATCATATGATTTTTATCTTTTATTTTGTTTATGTAGTGTATCACATTGATTGAGTTGCATATGTTAAACTGTCCCTGTGCTCCTGAGATGAAGTCCACTTGATCATGGCGTATAATCTTTTTAATGCATTGTTGTATTCAATATGCAAGCATTTTATTTAGGATTTTTGCATCTGTGCTCATGATAGATATTAGTCTATAGTTTTCTTTTTGTGTGTTATCTTTATCAGGTTTTGGCATCATGCTATTGTTGACCTCATAAAATGAGTTAAGAAGTAGTGCCTCTTCTTCAATTTTTTGGAAAAGTTTAAAAACAGGTATTAAATCTTTTTTGAATATTTGATATAATTCACTGGTGAAGCTATCTGGTCTTGGATTTTTACTTTTGGGGAGATATTTGGTGATTGTTTCAATTTCCTTACTGTTGATAGGTCTATTTAGATTTTCAAGTTCTTCATTATTAGGTCTAGAGAATTTGTATATTTCTGAGAACTTGTCCATTTCTTCTAGGTTATAAAATTTGGTGGCATAGATTTTTCACAGTATTCTTATATGATCCTTTATATTTCAGTGGTATTTGTCATAACATCTCCTCTTTCATTTCTGATTTTGTTTATTTGTGTCCTTTATCTTTTTTCCTTAGTGTATCTAGCTAAGGATGTGTAAATTTTATTAATCTTCTCAAAGAACTAGCTCTTTGTAAATTTTTCTATTGTCTTATTCTCAATTTAATTTAATTCTACTCCAATTTTATTATTTCTTTTCTTCTACTGACTTTGGAATTCATTTTTTCTTTTAGTTTTTTAAAATGTGAGGTTAGGTTGTTTATTTTGGCTCTCTCTCATTTCTTGAGATAGTCTTGTAATGATATGAACTTTCCTTTCGTTATCACTTTTGCTGTGTCACAAATGTTTTGATAAATTGTATTTTCATTTTTATTTGTTTTTGTGATCTCTTGATCTCTTCTTTATTTCTTCTATGACCCAATCTTTCTTTAGTAGCTTATGTCATTTAATCTCCATGAATTTATAATATTTTCTGCTTGCTTTTTACATTTGATCTCCAGTTTCACAGCATTCTGGTCAGATAATATGCTTCAATCTTCTAATTTGTTGAGGCTAGTTTTGTGTCCCATCATATGGTCCATCTTCAAGACTGTTCCACTAGAGAAGAATGTATAATCTGATGTTTTGAGATCTAATGCTCTGTAAATGTCAATTATGTCCAATTGGTCTAATGTGTCATTTAAGGATGATATTTCCTATTGATTTTTGGTTTGGATGATCTATTCATAGCTGACAGTGAGGTATTTTGGTTCTCTATTACAATTGTGCTTTGGCAGTTTCCCCTTTAGTACTTTTATTAGTTTCTTCATATATTTTGGTGCTCTCTGATTGAGAGTATAACTATTCACAAGTGTTACATCATCTTGATGTATTGTAACTTTTACCATTATGAATTGTCCATCGTTGTTTCTCATTATGTTATTTATCGTGAAGTCTATTTTGTCAGATATAAGTACAGTTACATGTGACTTTCTCTAGATGTCATTTACTTAGATTATCATTTTCTGCCCTTTCACTTTGAGTCTAATTTGTCTTTGCAGCTGAGATGTGTCTCTTGAAGGTACCATATGGTTGGGTTTTGTTTTTTGATCCCATCCGCTACTCTGTGCTTTTTTATTGGTCAGTTAAGTTCATTTACATTTAAAGTGCTTATTGAAATATAAAGTGTTTTATAGCCATTTTATCTTTTGTTTTCTGGTAGCTCAGTGTCTCCGTTGTTTCTTTGTTTTTGTGTTTCTGTCTCTCATTTTTGGTGGCATTCTATTTTTTTTTTCTGTGTTTCCTCTTTTGTTGTGTTATATGTCTCGCTTCTGAATTTTTGGTGTTTGTGTGTGGTCACCTTTAAGTTTATGTAGAAGAAAGTCTCATATATACAGTAGACCTTTTTCTTCTGCATGTGTCTTATCTTTATTTCCCTTTGTAAATTCAGACCTTATTCCTGTTTTCTTTTCCTTCCTGGTGTCTCAAATTATTCTTCTTTATGCTGTGTGTTCATTTCTGCTTGGCAGTAGCTGTTGTCTTATCTTTTTAATTTTTTTTTTAATCTTTAACCATTATATAATATTTAAGGTTTCAATACCCTGTTCTTAGTAAGGGTTGTACTTTTCTGCTTCTGTCTGCCTGTTGGTCATCTTATATATATTTACATAATTTTTTGTCCTTTTATTTCAGGTAGAATAACCCCTTTCAGTATTTCGTATAATTTAGGTATTGTAGTGGAAAATTCCCTCAGCATTTGTATGTCTGAAATGTCTTTATTTCTCCTTCATACCTAAAGAAGAACTTTGTTGGTTATATTGTTCTTGGCTCATTATTTCTTTTAATAGTTTGGATTTTTGCCTCCACTCACTCCTAGCTTATAAGTTTTGGGCTGAGGAGTCCAATGATAATGTGTTTTTTTTTTTTGGTTTTCCGTTATAGGTTACTGTTTTCTTTGCCTTGGCTGCCTTGAGAATTTTATTGTTGTCATTAATTTTTGACAATTTTAATATAATGTATTTTGGAGAAGACGTTCTTGGCTTAAGATAATTGGGCGTTCTATTTGCTTCTTGGATGTAAAGATACAGTTGTTTCCTTAGGTTTGAGAAATTCTCATTGGCTATTTGTTTGAATATGTTCTTTGTTCCCTTCTCCCTCTCTTCTCCTTCTGGTATACCTGTTATTCTTCTGTTGCTTTTTTTTTTATGCTGTCAAATAGTTCTTGTAGTTATTTTATTTTATTTTTTCACTCTCAATTTTTTCTCTTCTTCCTTCTGTGCCATTTCCAAATTTTCATCTTTGATGTCACTAATTCTTTTCTCCATCTGGTCAGCTCTATTTCCTAGGCTTGTGTCAGTGCCAAGCTGATCAAGAAGGGAAGGTTTCAATGGTGAGACACCTAGTTGAAAGAACGCAGAGGAACTGACGTGAGAATGAAATGGCAGGCACCAACTTTATTATGGAGAGCTCACACTTCTGTTTCTGATTCTCTTCTTCTGTTCTCTAGAGGACTGCATGGGCTTTATATATGTCAAAGAACAATAATGACATTCTGCCACACATGCATGATATAATAAGCTGAGTCTTACTTACATAAGTTAGGCACAGGTGTCCTACTGCATTAATGTAACATTCTAAATCTGGAGTCCTATCCCTAGCCACAAGTCTGGAACACAGCCAGGCCTGGGACCCACACTCCACCACTATAGGGTCGTGGTGCAGGATCTGGCCCAGAGGGCACTGCCTTGAGCCCACAGTCCACAACAACAATACAAAGAACAACAAAATACTACCAAACTACAGGCTACAAGGGCTAAGATGGCTACTGTCCACTACCAGGAGGACCCCAAGGAATTCCACCAAGTTGTCAAGGGATCTTCACCCAGGGCATGGATGGCTTGGACCTCAGCATTCGTTTCCTCGAGGGCTGCCTTTGCCTGGTCGGCGTGATTAGGAATGTAGATGCAGCATTCTCCGTGGAGTAGGGCATAGTTGCTGCCCTGGGCAGCAGTTAGGAGGTCAAGGGCTATGTTGTTTTGCAGTACTTCTTCTCACATTTGCATGATTTTATCCATTAAAAGGGTTATAGCTGGACGCGTAGCTTTCAACGCCTATGGAGTGTACTGGCCTAGAGCTTCTATATGTAATTCTACATCTATGGATCTCACCCCTGAAATTAATAATGTCATGGAGTAGGACCAACATGTTGCCCATTTCTGCCAGTGCCAGCAGTAATATACGAGATACCAATTATGAAGCAATTGGGGTAAGGTGGATAATATGCATCCAGCTAAATATGCACGTCCCCAGGTGCAATGGCCAGTCCAATCAGCAGGCAAGTAGGGCCAGCCTTAGTGCCTGCAGACTCAGAGATACCCTGCAGGTAGCCCGTCGGTAGGCTCTGTACCGACATAATGTTGCTTATTCCACCAGACCTTGGAAATATCAGCAAGGGTGGTGTTAACACACAGCTCTGGGGGTAGCCACTCTATGAGACGGTGGGCACAGATCTTACTTGCTCTATGCACATGTTTTCCTGCCAGCCATCTCCACCCACTGGAAACAACATAGCCTATGAGAGGTGGGGAGTTGTGATGATCGCAGCTGAGCAGCACTTCCACGGCTCACTGTCACTGGTTCCATCCAACTGTAGTGCTCTAGATATGCAGCCACATCCAGTTCTCAGCTGTAGTGGGAGTAATGTGCCCAGCAGTCCCTCGGCCACTTCCACTGGTAGTTCAGTACACATTCAGCAGTGGGAAGCATTATGGACAGCAGCAAACACATGAGCCAAGGACATAACACTGTTCCCTGTTGTCAGCCTGGGTGATAAGATAGAGTAGACAAAGGGACTATTAGGGGCAAATCCAGTCCTTCCAGGAGGACGCAGGCCATCTGCCCATCTTGAGATAGAAGGATGGCCAGGAGAGAAGCTTCCCCTGACCTGTGGTACCAGACAGTTTCGCTAAGGGTAGCAGGCCAGGGGGTTTCCATCAGCGTTATAGTATAGAGAAGAATTGGCCAGAGGCTAAGTACAAAACTCTCCATTAATAATGAACCCTCCACCGTCATCAGGAGTTACATTCGCAAGGGCATGGGCCAAATGCAAATCCAGAGTTTTACCCACAACCTATTGCGTAAGCCCTGTCCCCAGGGCTCCATCAGGACCACCTACGGTTCTTCTGTTATCTGTAGAGTCCAGGGCCACGACCAGGCGGACCTTTTACCTGCTGCTAAATGTTCTGGGACTGGCAGGAGCAAAGCTCCCTGGTAGACTCGGAGCAAGAACTGTTTAGCAGTAGTGCCCAGGCACACTTTGAAAGCCCGTGTCAGGCCTGATACAATCTTGTCAAGGGGAGACAACCCCTTTTGCTGGGGCTGCTCATTCAGAAGGCGTATAGCCTGTGGTGTGTTAGTGTACCAGTGGCATCAGCTCGGGCCCAAGGAGTGCAGTTTTTTTCCTTCAGCAAGCTGTTGAATTGTTCTATCATTCCAGCTGCCTGTGGGCGATGAGGAACATTTAACTGCCACTGTATATCATTGGTGTGGGCCCAGGTATGCATCTCCTGTCCAGTAAAATGAGTGCCTCTGTCACTGGAGATTAATAAGGGCCGGCCATAGGTTGCCACGAGGTGCTCCAAAGTGGTCACAGTATGGTGTTGATCAACAGATGCCACCAGCCATGCAAACTCTAGACTGGTAGCCATGTCCACACCTGTGAACACATAGCAGTGTCCCTGGGCTGTGGGCAAAGGCCCTATGTAGTCTACTTGCCATTCCTGGAGTGGCTTAGACCAGTGGAGCACCACCCCCATGGTGCTCTTTACCTGCCGTCTCTCTGGGTGCTGCTCAGCACACCAGGGGCATTGTGACACTGACACTTGTGCTTGTGCCTGGTTCAGTAATAGCCCCCATTACTTTTCTACTTCGTCCATGGTATGGGCCCCTACACGCCCCAATTTTCACTGGAGCCAGGGAGGGACCAATGTCCGCCGGAACTGGTGGTACATGGGCGGAGCAGACTTGTGCCAGCGCATCTGCCGCATCATTGCCCGGGGCCTGTAACAGCTGATGGCAGGGGACATGATATATGGTGGTCCCCTGCTGAAGACTTCACTTCCAGAGATCTTCCTACAACCCCTGGCCCCATAGGGGACAGTGGCCTATCATTCACTCCTGGGCAGCCCATTGGGGCAGCCACAAGGTTACACCTCAATACTAACTGTCGGTGCAAATGTGCATTGCGCCAGTTTCATTCATGAGGACCAACCACGAAGCACAAAAGCTCCACCCATTTGTTGGACTATGTAGCACCAGTCCCATATCAAAAAGTTTCTGTGGATGGCTGTAACATCACGGCAGCCCACATATGGGGCTGCCTGTGGCACAAGCTGTCTATGTACCAGGCCTCCTCAGGGATGGGATCCTGACCTTCTACATAGGGATGTGATAGGTCTCCTATCTCAGCAGGATCTGCCAGGAGTTCTGCTTGAAACTACACTGATCCCAATAGGGAGTACAGTTGACCTGACAGGGTCTCACAGAGAACTTTACCAGCTGCTCCAGGTACGTCCCTCCCACTTGGACAGTGTAAGGGTCTGTACATTTCCCAAACAGAGAGTTTTCCTCAAGACCGCAACACCCCCTCCATGGGGTAGGTGAACTGCATGTTTATGGGATTAGGGTCAGTGATGGCTGCATATATGGCAGCCGGTTGCTTCTCTATCAGAGAATACTGCGCTTCTGTGTCTTTCCGTAACTGGGACCAGAAGCCTATTGGCACTTTCTGGGAACCATGCTTCTGCCGCAAGCCCCATCTAAACCCTGCATCTTCTACCTGCACTGTAAACAGGAATGGGAGGGCTAGATTTACTATGTGTAGAGTTTGGGTTTGTGCTATCACTTGCTTTGTATCCTTAAAGGCATCTTCTATCTTAGAGGTTCCTACTGGGCACTCCATCGCAGTAGACAGTTCAGGGATCATATCAAGGAGGCTAAATGAGAAATCAACATTCTCTAAAACCCCAGCAGTCCCAAATAGGTTTGGAGCTGCTATGCAGTCTCAGGTTGGGGATATGCCTGTAATCTTATCAATCATTGGCATTACTTTTGTCTTACCCAACCAGACAACTCTGAAGAATTTGACAGAGAACCCAGGTCCCTGAACCTTTTCCTTGTTGACTTCCCAAACAGAGCTGCTTCTAGCTCTGTAAGAGAATCATAGGTTAGCATTATATCGGAAATGTAATGAAAAAAGTGCACTGCTTGCAGACATTTCCACGTGGCTAAATTTTGAGCCACAAGACCATGGCACAGGGCAGGGCTAGAGAAAAAGGTATGTGCCAAGTCCATCACAAGTTCATGTGATAACTGGTCCATAATGTCCATGACATTAAGTATGGCAGCATGCAGGGGCAGTGTAACCTTATTCATCTCCTGATAGTCATGTGTCATAGGCCAGGAGCCGTCAGGCTTTTTCACTGGCCACATGAGGAGTCGTACGGGCTATGAGTAGGACGAATGACACAGGCTTCTTCCAGCTGCAGAATGGTGTGTCCTATTTCCTCATGGCCGCCCAGTAGGCAATACTGTTTTGTGTTCACTACCTGGGTAGCCTGGGGCAGCACCAATAAGGCATGGTGCGGACATCCCCGGATAATAGTTTTCACCACCCCAATATGAAGCCATACTCACTAGCAGTGGTATTTATAGTCAAGCTTTACAAAATGTCAATCACTAAAATGTACTGCTATATGGGGGATATGTATACTTGGTATGTCCGAGGAGGCAATCTGCCAATATCCAATGTCATAGGGACCTGTGCATGAGAATGATTTGATTCTCATAGCCTTCTACGGTTGCAGTGGGCCCAGAAAACTTGTACAGATTCCCATGAAGAAGGGTACTGTCAGCACTAGTGTCCCTGAGGGCTAATACCCTCTGCACATTGTGGGAGGACCAATGTATAGTCAGTTACACACACAGCCTTGGGTCAACTAGCTTCCCCACGAACCGGCTGTCCTAGTCAAATCCCTAATCAGGTGATAATTGGGCAGCTTCACCTCACAGGTTGGGGCTTTCCCAGGAATAAGAGTGTATTGCTGGTCAGGGTGCAGCTGGTTCCAGAGCTCCAGCAACATTTTATTAGATTGCTGCTCAATCTTTTCTTCAGCGACCCCTGCCATGAGAAGATCAAACCACATTTGCCTATGGCTTATTCTCATGGCCAATTAGGCTGGGCGCTGCCCCAATCTCCCTTTTCAGACACATCTTTGTCCATGCACTGGCCAGTTTGGGAGTGCAAGGGGTGGTATAGCACGAACTTGGGTGGAACACTCCTTGCGTTTCACTTCCACATCCCCCAACCTAGCCACGGCAGATGGCACCTTGTGGATTCGCCTATCCACATAAGGGGCCAGCATCAGTGCTGCCATAGTGTCAAAAGTATTGGCAGGGCCAGGAGTCAAGATCAAGTCCTTCACACAGGTTATAAATACCTCTCCATCTGGACTTGTGTACTGGGCGTGAAACATCATCTGTTACGTGACCATTTCCTGAATTATCTGGACCAGCTCTAAGTACATGGTCCCTCTGCTCACTGTCTCTGGCAGCTCCTCCGGTGGGCCCACACTGTCGACACAGCGGATGTAAGCCAGTTAATCGGGGAGTGATTGCCTGCACCTTGCACTGTACGCACCATATTCTGGAGGCACTGCTTGAGCCTCTAGATGGCTAGCTGAGCCATCTCTTCCGGAGATAATTCAGCCCACAATTGCAGCAGCCACCCGGACCCATCTCCCTGGCTCTCTGCCGTACCTGTTTCGTCAAGTCCCAGAGTTTGGTGGGGGTGTATTGGATCATGGTGGCATGCTTTTTAGCCTGGGGGTCTCTGTCAGCTTGTACCTCCCTACCCCCCTCACCCCAACCAATGGCTATTCCACTTCAACCTGCTGCCTTATCACCAGCCACACCTGACATGGTATCGCCGGTGAGCTCCTAGATCAGGACGATGACAGCGACCCATCAGGGCCTCGCAGCATGTGTTCCACTACTACTAGCCTCCTTTCCAGTGCTTCTTCCTGATGGTGTTGCGCCCACCGAGCCTGGTCCTGAACTTTCAGGCTGGCCTGCCACAGCACCGTCAGGAACATCCAGGCCACCAGACCCACTGACTCCCGGTGAGCAATTGGGACATTTGGCTCTAACATCTCTAGGGCTTTTCAGATGTCCTCTGGATGTAACTTCACTCTATCCCAGTCCTCCAGGGGCGTATACATAGACAGACACACGGTCATCGGATACCACTGGAAGACAGGGTGCCACATGTCTTCCACCTGGATCTCCTCCACCCAGGGAGTCTGGAGCGCTGGGGGTCGTGCTCACATCATCCTGCCAGCTACTCCACAGAGCTGATTAAGAAGGGAAGGTTTCCGTGGTGAGATGCCCAGTTGAAAGAATGCACAAGGAGCCAACATGAGAATGAAACGGCAGGCACCGACTTTATTGCAAGGATGCGTGCTTTTGCACTAGGGGACCTCATGGGCTTTATATATGTCAGAACAATAGCGGAATTCTGCCACACATGCATGATATAATAAGCTGAATCAGACTTACATAAGTTAGGTGCAGGTGCCCTACTATGTTAATGTAACATTCTAAATCTGTAGTCCTATCCCTAGCCATGAGCCTGGATCATAATCAGACCTGGGACCCATAGCTTACTATTTCATTCTTCAACTCTTTTAGTGAGTTCTTAATTTCCAGAAGTTCTATTTGGTTATTTTTGAATTTCAATCTCCTGGTAAAGTATTCTATTGTTCATTGATTTTGTTTCTAAGATCAGAATTTTCTAGTATCTCGTTGAGTTTGTTCAGAAGTCCAATCTTGAATTTTCTGTCATTTAAATCGTATGTTTCTATACATTTAAGTTCATTTTCTAAATATTTTTCATCTCCTTTCTGAGATTCCTTATCACTTTGGTTGTTTGTGATGTTTGATGGACTATTTCTCTGCCTAGGCATTAATGAAAATGCAATCTTTTTTTTTTTTTTTTTTTAATTTGTTACTGTGTGATCTCTCTTTAGCAGGTAGTTAAGAGATGTTTCTTTTGATTTCCAGTAGGTGGTGCACAAGCCTCCTGCACTGCCCACGCCGGCTAGATAGCTGCTTTTTAGGTAAGGCTGCTCTCTTTTCTCTGGATATGTGTGTATCTCCTTTGTGGCCAGGAATCCTTGGTCCCAATTTTTCACCTTTATGGGAGAATATCAAAGGCAATTGGGATTCCAAACCTCTGAGAAGGCCCTGAAGCCCTGGTTTTGCTCTTACTGTCAGGTGCAATTCTCCACTGCTTCCTATGAATCAGTCTGACTGGAGGGAGGTAGGGTGAATTGGTCAGCTTTGTATGTGACTGTTTTCCTTCCAGTGATGCTGGCTCAGGCTTCAGCTGTTTCCTGTCCATCTCTCCTCCCCTACAGCCACTGTGTATGTTTCAGTTCTGGTTGCGAGAATCCCCTGTGGTTGGGTGCTGGCACTGGGAGGATGCAGAAGGAGGGAGTGGAGGTGGTGGAAAGGGTACACTCTGGGATGGTGGGGGATGACAGCCAGGCTCCCTGACTCAGCTTTCTGCTTGGCAAAGATTGTTCTTAAGACATAGTTGTCACCACTCTGCACTTGGTCTCTGCCCTGCTCACTGTCCTGCTCCTCGGGCTCTGCTTCATGGAATATTCCTCAGGCAGGACCGTTTGTGGCTTCAAACTACCAAGAAACTGTCACCTTGTTTTCCTTTCCTCCTCACCCTGCAGGGAGCTTCAGGCTGCTTTCTGCAGCACCTCAGTCTCTCTCCGCTTCCCTGTGTTGGGCACCGAATTTGGGCACCTTCCAATGAACTGATGTGCAAATCTCTCAGATGTGCTTGTGTCCAGGTTGGGTGTTATTTATTGGGTGTTATTTGTATGTGTTTAGCTTCATTAGTTTCAGGGGAGATCCCTCACACCACCATGCTTCTCACAACTTTATTTCTGCTCTGATCTTTGTTATTTCCTTCTTTCTGCTAACTTTGGGCTTAATTTGTTACTTTTTTTTTTTCTTGAGGTATAAAGTTAGATTGCTTATTTGAGATCTTTCTATATATTACCTATCTATCTGTCATCTATCTATCTATAAACATTCACATAAGAACTGTTTTTGCAGCATTACATAGATTTGAGTGTGTTGTATTGTTATGTTCATTTTAAGATTTTTAAAAATATTCTTTTCAATGTCTTTTTTGAACTACTGTTTGTTAAGAGTGTGTTGTCTAGTATCTTCAAGTTTGTAAATTTTTCAGCTTTTCTTTTGTTGTTGATTCTAGTTTTATATTATTGTAGTCAGGAAAGATATTTGTTATGACTTTGATGGTAATTTTGCTAGGACTTGTTTTGCATCTTATCGTATGATCTCTCTTAGAGAAAATTGCATGTTCATGTAAGAAAAGTGTGTATTCTGCTGTTGGAGGGACTATTTATATATGTCTGTTAGGTCCATTTGCTCTAATGTACGTTTCATATCCAGTGTGTCGCTGTTGATTTTCTGTCTGCATGATCTATCCTTTCAACTATCACTGAAAGTTGGGTACTAATTTTTTTTTAAATTATTATTGTATTGTTTTGTATTTCTTCCTTTAGATTTCTTAGTATTTGCTTAATATATTTAGGTACTCTGATGTTTGATGTGTATATATTTACAATTGTTATATCTTGATGAGTTGGCTTCTTTATCATTATATAATAACTTTCTTTGTCTTTCATTACTATTTTCTACTTAAAGTCCCTTTTATGTAGGTAAGTGTAGCTGCCCTCACTTTCCTTTGGTTTTCAATTGCAAGGGATAGTTTTTCAATCCTTCACTTTTAGCCTATGTGTGTCTTTAAAGTTGATATCTTTTACAGAAGCCATATAGTTGGGGCTTTTTAAAACTTATTTTAATCTATCTAGCCACTCTTTGTTATTTTGTTAGGTAATTTAATCAATTTAAATTTATAATAATAATTGGTTTACAGGAACTTGTTAATGTCATCTTCTTAATTGATTTCTAGCTCTTTTGAATTCCGTTGTTTCATTTTTTTTTTTCTCTTGCAGTTTACTTTTGTGAATTGGTGATGGCATGCTCTGATTCCCTCCACTGTCTCCTTGTGAATCTACTATAGGTTTTTGACTTGTGGTTATCATGAAGCTTATATAAAACACCTTATAGAGATCTATCGATTTTACACTAAAGACAACTTAACTTTGATAATGTATAGAATATCATTTAATTTCCCCTTCTATGTTTTTAATGTCACAATTTAACTATTTTTCTATCGTGTATTTATTAACAAATTTTAGTATATATAATTATTTTAATACTATTTTCCTTTAATCTATTTCCTATAGTTAAGATGTTAAGATGCTAATAAATACAGAATTAAAGCTGTCTTAATCTGCCTATATATTTACCTTTAAATATATATTATATATTTTAGATGAGTTCATATTAATAATTAGCACATTTTCATTTCAGCTTGAAAAACTACTCACCACCTTTCTTGTAAGGCAGGTATAGTGATAACCTCTCAGTTTTTGTTTGTCTGGGGAGTCTTTATTTCTTCTTTTTTTCTGACATATACCTTTTCAGGATAGATTATTCTTGGCTGGCAATTTTTTTTTTCTTTTAGAACTCTGAATGAACATCCCTACTCTTTCCTGACCTATAAGGTTTCTGCTAAGAACTCTACTCATAGCCTAATGGGGGCTCCTTTGTAGATTATAATCTTTTTGTTATTGTTGTTGTTTTCTCTTACTGCTTTTAGGATTTTCTCTTAGTCTTTGATTTTTGATAGTTTTATTATAATGTTTCTGGAGACTATCATTTTGGATTGAAATATGAGGTGATCTATTAGATTTATGAACTTGGCTATCCAAGCTTATCAGGTTTGGGAACTTTTCAGCCATTATTTTTTTAAATAAACTTTCTGTGCTCTTCTCCCTCTCTTTACTTTCTGGAGCTCCAAAAATTGTGATATTTGTTCTTTTGACAATGTCCTATAGATTATTTATTTTTTCTTCACTTTATTTTATTTTATTTTTTATTCTTCTATTATTGGATTATTTCAAAGTATTTATTTCATAGATCACTGATTTTGTCTTTGGATTGGTCTACTCTGATGTTGATAGTCTCTATTAAATTTTGCATTTCATTTATTAAATTCTTCAGCTCTAGCATTTTTTCGAAGATTTCTTTATCTTTGTTAAATTTCTCATTTTGTTTATGTATTCTTTTCTTTAATTGTCTTTCTGTACCTCATAAGTTTCCTCAAAATAGCTATGTTGAATTTTTTTATTGGGTAAATTTCAGATCTCCGTGTCTTTAGGTACAGTTGCTAAAGAAATATTGTGATCTTTTGATGATGTCATGTTTCCTTGACTTCATTTTTCTGGAGTTTTGAATTGCTGATTTTGCATTTGAATAACAGTTAGTTCCTACATTCTTTACTAACTACCTTCAGGTGTGATATATTTTTGTTGTTCTTTATATTCTGATGCTTTCCTCCAGCCTTGTATGAATGCACTTGCTCCATGTTTCTTGCTCCCTCTTTTGGCATAGTTCTTAAGCTTGTATGTCTTTTCTCAGTATTACAATGCACAAGACCAACTGCTGGAAACCTCTCTTGTTTACCTCATGGTGATCCTGCAGCTCAAGATTGTGGTTTATCCCTTGCCTGCAGATCTTGGCCTATTATCTATACAAGATCTCTACTTACCTAAGCTCTCTTTCATCATTGCTTTTAGGAGTATACACGAGGAGCCAACTACAAAATGAGAAACGTGTGGGTTTGGTACTTTGATTGTTGCAGATGTTCATGAGCCAGTAGAGAGGATCCTTTGGGTGAGCTTTTTCTCAGCAGTCTGTGGGTAAGCTTCCTACTCTAGGCCAAATGCAATTACCAAGAACTGCATCTCTTTAATTAACTCTAATATTCTATCTGCTTCTCTCCAAATCTTTTCCTTTCCCCTAGTCATGGGTGTCCTGCTTTAACATTCTGTGTTCTGTGAGACAGGAATGTTTTTCTTGTTGTTTGTTTGTTTTTGTTTTTGTTTTTGTTTTAGCAGTGTCCTGCACAGTTAAGGAAGCTGAACACTCACATACTCTGTCCCCTACTGGAGAGATTACCGGCCTCCACTAGCTCTAAGCTGTGTCAACTTGGGGTGAGTACTAATGCTGAAAAAGTGTCTCTTGCCTACATCAATGCATCAAAAATTCATACACACATATATAATATTTTTCACTCCAACAGAGTACTGAAACTTCGCTTTTGTAAATCTGGACTTCTACAAGGGCTTTCCTGTCCATGGGTATTTGCTTAAGTCAACATTCTCCAGGTGCTCCAGACTACAGTAAAGAGGAGCTGAAGCCAGTTCACAGGACCCTGCCAAATACACAGCTTATATCAAGATCAGTCTACCTATTACCTTATGCAAAGGTGGGTGAGATTCCTCTTGGGCCCCTTTGTATATAGTGCTGAATTCTACAACTCTCAAAGAAGCACTTTTGTTTACAGATGAATAATGAATTTTAGTTGTTAAAGGAGAAACAAAAATAAAAGATGTCTTATATTGCCATGATGCTGATATCACTTCTATCAAAGCACTCTTAATAGCCTTGGAACAGAGACTTTTAAACATCATAGTATTTAGTTTCTATAGGAGTTCATCTAAATGTGGGATTCATTTGCATATTCCTTCACATTCTTGTTAAAAAATGTATTCATTGCCTTCTCAATTCCTTGCTTCTGCTATTGTCTGAGGACACACAGCCACATATATCCCCCTCCTCCATGCACAAAGCAGTCTCTAAACTCAAGGATTTCAGAGTCTATTGGGAAATAATTCCACATAATATGATGACCTCACATAGTTTTTTAATACAGAAATTCGCAAAGATCGACCTATTCATTTTAACAACCACACTAAGATGGATAAGTTATAAAACTGATTAAAAAAAAAAAACTGTTGTACAGCTTATGACAAAAGAAACATATAAGTCCAATGTAGAAAAAATAAGATCTTTACTGAGAGATGAGGCTTACAACTGCTCTTATTCAGGTAGAAATATGTGACAACAAAAAAATTTTCATAAACAAATTAAGGGAAAACCAGTAGAATTTTAAATAATATTCAAGCTGCCATGTGAACAATAGCAAGACAAATTACGATTCTAAGGAGCCCCAAGCTTCCAATCATGTCTCTCCCAACCCTGCTTCTTTCACATTGTAATTTACAGATCACTGGTAAGGAACATGACAGGTTTTTAATTAAAAAAGAAAAAAAAAGAAAAAAAAAAAGGCAGGAGGCTGAAAACATCACCCTGATAAATCTTAGCTTTTAGCTGCCAAGTCTGGGAAAGGAACAGAGCTTGGGGGAGAGAAACCTCCCCCAGAAATTTAGGTTTTTTTCCCAAAGAGTAGTGGAGTCTTTCTCAGAAGACAAGGGCCAAGGTCTCATGGCTGAAAAAAGTTAACCCAAGGCTCATAAACTTAGCAGCAAAATTAGGAAACTAAGAGAATTGCCAAAGATTCAAAAGCAGAAATATGAGCTGGAAAACTGGAGAGATATTTCATAGTTCAAAAAGTTGTTGGTTCAGTTGTGAGGTACAAGAAACGTAAAAAATATTGAAGTGTTCAGTTACCTGTCTTTGTTAAACAGAACATCCTGACATAACTTTCAAAATCTTTGAAGCCAATGTGAAATGCATTAAATTGAAATTGTAACAGTTTGCAGATCTAACCAAACTACTGATCAGATTAACTGAATTTCCACATCAGCAACATAATATAAAAAAATGAAATGCTTTCTTTAGCTAAAAATTTTGTACTTAATTTCCTACTACTGTTTTATAGAAAATGTCCAATATATAATAAAAGAAAAATCAAAAGATGTGAGAAAGGCAGCAAATATTGGAAGACACGTGGGCATAATAAAAAGTAATGAAATAGAAATGACGACAAAAGGAAAAAAATAGTTGGACTGAATAACTGACTGTACAAGCAAAGAAAAAGATCAATAAAGAAACAAGTCAATTGCAAATATCTTCTCCCATTCAGAAGATTGCTTCTTTGTTTTGTTAATAACTTCATTTCCTATGCAGAAACTGTTTAGTTTGATATAGCTCCATTCATTTATTTTTGCTTTTACTTCTCTTGCTTTTGTGGTCACATTCATGAAATTCTCTTTAAAACCAAGGTGCATGGGTTTAGTACCTATGTTTTCTTCTATGCAATTTATTGTTCCAGGACTTATATTTAGGTTTTAAATCTATTTTGAGTAAGTTTTGGTGTATGGTCACAGATAGCAGTCTAGTTTCATTATTTTACATGTGGCTCTCCAATTTCCTCAGCACCATTTATTGAAAAGGCTCTCTTTCCTCCATTGTATGTTTGGCTCCTTTGTTAAAACTAATTTGATCATATATATGTGGGTTTATTTCTGAGATTTCAATCTATTCTATTGGTCTGTGTGTCTATTTTTCTGCCAATACCATGTTGATTCAATTATTGTTACTTTGTACTATAATTTGAAGTCAGGAAGAGTAATACCTCTGGTCTTGTTCTTTTTCCTCCCCCCCCCACCAGAATATTTTGTGATTTTATACAAATCTGATGATTTTTTGTTCTATTTATTTTTAAAAATGTCATTGGGATTTTGATGGTGGTTGCATTAAATTTGTATATGGCTTTGAGTAATGTGGCCATTTTAACCATGTTGATTCTTCCAAGCCATGAACACAAGGTATCTTTCCATTTCTTTGTGTCAGTTTAGGTTATTCACATCTTTTGTAATGTTTATTTCCAAGTACTTTTTGTTGTTGCAATTGCAATCTTTTTTCTTGATATCTGCGCTAAAATTTGGAAAACATTTATTTGTAAAGATATACACACCTCGATTTTCATTGCAGCATTACTCACTGTGGCCAAAACACAGAAACAACTGAAGTGTCCATCAATAGATGATTAGATAAAAAAGCATGTGGTACATTTATACAATGGAATATTACTCAGCCATAAGGTAAGATGAAATACTGCCATTCATGACAACATGGATAAATCTTGAGATTATCATGCTAAGCAAAATAAGTCAGACAGAAAAAGTTGAGAATCATATGACTTCACTCATACATGGAATATAAAACTGAAAGCAACAAACAAACAAGACAAAAAAAAAACCTTATAGATACAGAGAACAGTCTAGTGGTTACCAGAGGAAAAGGGAGGAAGAAGGATGTAGAGAAGGATAAGAGGGTCAAATATATGATGATGGAAAATTTGTCTTTGGGCGATGAACACACAATGCAATATACAGATGATGTATTATTGAATTGTACACTTGAAATCTATATAATTTTATTAACCAATGTCACTCCAATAAATTTAATAATAATTAAAAAAAAGTTAAAATATTTTAAAAAACACAAAATAATGTGAAAAAAAAGATCAGCAAATAGGTTACTAATAACCAAAGAGAAACAAACAATGTTTAAAAGCAACTAAAGGAAGAAAAGAAATTTTAAATGCAAAAGAAAAATAATTAGGTGATAGTTGACATCTCACCAAAATTAATAGAAGTAGAAACATGAATTAACTTTTTTTAAAGTATAAAAGAAAAACAAAAAAGGATTAACTTCTAATTATATATCCAGTTATTCACATTGCAAAAGTGAAGGTGAAATAAAGTCATATTTTAACAGATAGATATTAAAATAATCTGTTGTTAGTAGATATATATTACCTATAAAACTCAAAGAAGTACTTTAGAATGAAAATATGGGTTATCAGATGAAAATTCATATTTTCAGGGAAAAAATAGGACCACTAGAAGTGTGCAATGTCTGCATAAATATAAAGGTGTTTTAAATATCTTTATCATGTATATCATTTTATAGATAATTAGATATATACATATACATATATGTACACATGAAAATTTATTTAATTTTGTTAAAGAATGTTTACTTGTTAAGGTGATAATAATAATGGTAACATGTTTCTGAGTTGATAGAATGTTAATAAAATATAAGACAGCAAAAACACAGAAGTTGGGGGGGTATAGTAAAAAATATCTAATATTAAGCTTTTATTGCCCAGGCATCCATATGAAAACACATCCATATTAATAAACTTAAGGCCCACTGTATCACATAGCTATTAGCCAAAGAACTAGATGAGGAACTAAGCCACCCATACCCATAAATTTTCCCTTTTAGAATACTCTGTGCAACTAGACAATTGACCCCTTGAGTGATCTTGCCTCCAATCTCTCATGCCCTAATTCCTTCTCTTGTGCTTCAAATTAGCCAATAATGAGTGACCCTGAAAAATTCCACATATATCATCACCCTTAGACCATAATAAAGGCAGAGTCTTAGGTCTTCCCCCCTTTCTCTTCACCCACAATCTTGTTGTCTGGCCCTTGGGCATTACTCCAGAATATGTGAGTAATCTTGTTTCTTAAAGTTCCGTGATGGTTTTTGCTGACGTGCATCCTGTGATCCTAATAATAACTACAAAGGTAGGCCCACTGGCAACAAAGGTCCTGGTGGGGAATATGTATGTCGGGCTCGCTATGATTAATATGGACCCAGACAAGTACCTCACATATTTCTAGCTGGGAGCATTACAATCATTAGGCTAGGACTGACAAAAGAAGGCATAAGTAGAGTTGAACTTTTCTAAGACTTTACTTTGTTCAGAAAATAATTTATTATTTTTTTTTAAAACAGAGTGGAATAAATTAAAATGTATATCTTCATTCGTAGAGCAGTTCTTTTCATTAGAACTTTGTTATAATAGAAATATTCTGCCCAACATGAATGAAAACCTAATTTTTAAATTTTATTTAATTGTAAATAATTTAATTTTATATAGCTACATATGGCTAGTGACTACAGTATTAGACACTGCATTTGAAAAGTACCATTAATATATAAGATGCATAGTCAAATTGCCTGATAGAAGAAAAAAAAAGAAGAAAGGACAGAGAATATATAGAATTATATAAAACTATACAATATAACAGAAATAAACAATCATATCAATAAGTATATTAAATATAAATAGATATATTTTAATTAAAAGCCAGAGATTGCCACACTGGATTTAAAAAAAATGCAAGATCAAAAACATGGCACAGTGTGAGATGTCCCCATATCTCTCCTCTTGAAACAACAATAAGCTAAACATCTAAAACTCAAAAAAATAAAACACCTAAACTGCACATCAGCATGTTTGCATGAGGGACCTATGCATAAGAGCTACCACAGGAATCCAAGAGGCTTAGATGACACCCACTGGAAACCAAAGAAAAATGCCTTTTCGCAACAGGCTCAAGAGAGACCTTAATATAATAAATCTTCTTTTTTGGAAAAAAAGAATGCACTTCCATTAATGGCCAGGCAGAGAAATGGTCCATTAAACACCATGATTAACCAAGGTGACAAGGCAGCTTAGAAAGGAAAAAAAAAAAAAAAAAAAAAAAACTCCAGAAAATAAGCTTAAAGACATAGAAATATGTGACTTATGAGAATTCAGGATGATACTTCTGAAAAAACTCAATGAGATCCAAAACAACTCATACCAACAATTTCAGGACTTGGAAAACAAAACAAAACAAACAAACAAAAAAACCAACTAGATCAAGAGAATGAGTTCTGTAGCAAGGACATTGAAACCCTCAAACACACACACACACACACACACAAATAGAACTTCTAGAGATGAAGAGCACACTGAAAGAGATGAAAAATGAAATAGCGAGCTTGGGAAATAGAGTAGACCAAATGGAGGAAAGGATCAGTGATATCAAAGACAGAAATCTAGAAATAAATCAGAAGAAAGAGAGAAACTGAAGAATGAAAAATAATGAAAGAGAAATATAAGAACTAGCTAATACCATCAGAAGAGGAAACATAAGAATAATAGGCATTATTGAAGGTGAGGAAAAAGAACAGAGACTAGAAAGCATTTTCAGACAAATAGTGGACAAGAATTTCCCAAATCTAAGGAATGAGCTGGAGCTTAGAATTCAAGAAGTCAACAGAACACTCAATTATCTCAATCCAAAAAGGCCTCCACCAAGATTGTATTAAAATTATCAAAAATCAAAGACAGGGAAAGAATTCTCAGGGTAGCCAAGGAAAAGAAGATAGAAACCTAAAGAAGGAAAAACCATTAGATTATCACTGGACTTTTCAGCACAAACCTTACAAGGCAGAAAGGAGTGGAATCTAATATTAAAACTATTAAATGAAAGGAACTACCAGCCAAGAATAATGTATACAGCTAAGCTCTGTTTAGATATGAAGAGAAAATAAAGACTTTTGCAAAAATACAAAAATTGAGGGAATTCTCCACTACGAGGCCTGCATTACAAGAAAGACTGAAAGAGGTCATCTCACCTAAAACAAAATGACCAAAAATAAAATAAAATAAAATATATAACTATGAGTAAGGTGACTAGCAGGCAGATAGAAGCAGAAGAGTGCAACGCTTACTAAGATCAAGGCATTATGAGCTTGAACAATAAAACATTTGCTATAGCAAGATAGTAATGAATATTCAGCATACATGGGGACAAATTAAGACGACAGTGACTGAAAAGGGGAAGATTCAAAGAACTAAATTCGCAAAGGGTAATGGAGATAAGGCATGCACAGAAGAAAATGGACTATCATACATATAACTACCTTTTGCATATTCATAAAGGTAGCCATATATCGAAGATATGGAACTTAAGTATATAACATAAAACAAGAAGGACTAGAGGGAAAACCCACATAACCCAATTATAATACCAAAACACACGCACACACACGCGTGCACACACACACACACACACACACACACACACACACACATACACAGGGACAAAGAAGCAATGGAAACACCAAACTACCAGAAAACAAAACATAAAATTGTTGTAAGAAAAATTCATATTTTAATAATCACCCTAAATATAAAAGGACTGAATTCATCAATAAAAAGACACAGAGTTGCAGATTTGTTTAAAAAACAAAATCCAACCATATGCTACCTCAAGGAGACACATCTCAGTTTCAAAGACAAATATAGACTCAAAGTGAAATGATGGAAATGATATTTCAAGCAAATTGCCTTCAGAGGAAAAAGGGAGAAGTGGTATAATATCGAAGAAAATAAACTTCAAAATAAAAAAAGTTAAATAAAGATACTTAAAGACACTTCATAATAATAAAGAGAATCATGCACCAAGAAGACATAACATTTATTAATAGCTATGTTCCCAATCAGAGAGCCCCAAAATATATCAAGCAATTACTAACAGAACTAAAGGGAGAAACAGACTAACCACTATCATATTAGGGGACCTAAATACCCCACTGTCGGATGTGAACAGATCATCCGTACAGAAAATCAAGAAAGAAATAACATCCTTAAATGACACATTAGGCAAACTGGACATAATTGACATTGACAGAGCCTTTCATTCCCAAAAAACTGCTTATAAATTCTTCTCTAGTACACATGGGACATTCTGAAGATTGATCGCATAGTGGGACACAGAGAGACTCAACAAATATAAGAGGATTGAAATCAAACCAACCATATTCTCTGATCACAATGCTTTGAAGCTGTAGTTTGACTGTAAAAAGAAAGCTGAAATAAACCACAAGTACATGGAGATTAAACAACATTCTACTGAGGATACTGGGTCAGAGAAGAAATAAAAAGGGAGATCAAGAGATACATAGAAATGAATGATAATGATAGTTCAACATATGAAAACTTTTGGGACATGGCAAAAGCAGTAATAAGAGGAATGTTCATATCATTACAGGCTTATCTCAAAAACAAAACAAAACAAAACAAAACAAAATAAAACAAAACAAAACAAAAAGAGCCCAACTAAACAACCTAACACTTCATCTTAAAAAACTAGAAAAGGAAGAACAAATGAAGCCTAAAATCAGAAAAAGGAAAGAAATAGTCAAAATTGGAGCAGAAATAAATGAAATTGAAAATAATAAAACAATAGGAAAAATAAATGCAACAAAGAGCTGATTCTTTGTGAAGGTGAATAAAGTTGACAAACCCCTGGCTAGACTCACTAAAGAAAAAAGAGAAAGGGCACAAATAAACAAAATCAGGGATGAAAGAGGAGAAATTACAACAGACACTGCAGAAATACAAATATCATACAAGAATACTATGAAAAAGTATATTACACCAAATTTAATAACCTAGAAGAAATAGACCAGTACTTAGAAAAATGCAACCTTCCTAGACTGAATCTGGAAGAACTAGAAATTCTAAATAGACTGATCAGCAGTATGGAAATTAAACAATCGTCCAAAACCTACCAAAAAGTAAAAGTCCAGGATCAGATGGCTTCACCAGTGAATTCTACCTAACATTAAAAGATTTAATACCTATTCTCCTCAAATTCTTCCAAAAAATCAAAAAGGAGGCAATACTTCCTAATGCATTTTATGAAGTCAATATTACCCTGGTACCAAAACCTGGTTAAAGATAACATAAAAAAAGAAAACTATAGACCAATATCTCTCATGAACACAGATGCGAAAATCCTAAATAATATATTAGCAAACCAAATATAGTAACATGTTAAAAAGATTATGCACCACAATTAAGTGACCTTCATCCCAGGGGCACAGGGATGGTTTAACAAATCAAATAATGTGATATACCACATAAACGAATCTAAAAATAAGAATTATATAGTCATATCAATAGATGCAATAAAAGCCTTCAACAAGATGCAGCATTCATTTAAGATCAAAACACTTAACAAAATTTGTATAGAAGGGTAGTACCTTAACATAATAAAGGCCGTATATGACAAACCCTCAGCCAACATTGTACTTAATAGTGGAAAACTAACCTCCCCTCCAAGGTCAAGAACAAGGCAAAGCTGTCCACTATCACTATTGTTATTCAATTTAAAGTTGGAGATTCTAATAAGTGCGATCGGTCAAGAGAAAAATATATGTTGTATCCAGATAGGAAATGAAGAAGTCAAACTGTCACTATTTGAGGATGACATGATTCTCTATTTAGAAAACCCTAAATACTCTACAAGAACACTACTAGAAATAATAAGCAAATACAGTGAAATTTCTGGAAACAAAATCAACATTCAAAAACACATAGCATTCCTATACTTTAATAATGAAATGTCAGAAAAAGAAATAGAAAAAATAATCCCTTTTACAATTGCAACAAAAAGAAAAAAATACCTAGGAATAAATTTAACAAAACATGTGAAGGACATAACATGTTACTATATTTGGTTTGCTAATATATAAGACCCTATTAAAAGAAATAGAAGAAGATATAAAGATATGGAAAGATATTCCTTTTTCTTGGATTGGAAGAATCAACATAGTTAAAATGACCTTATTACCTACAGCATTGTACATATTTAATGCAATCCCCATCAAAATCCCATTGGCATTTTGTTAAAGATATAGAACAAAAAATAATCAGATATGTATGGGAGCAAAAAAGACCCAGAATTGCCAAAGTTATTCTGAGAAAAAGAACGAGGCTGGAGGCATCATTCTGCCTAACTTCAAATTATACGACAAAGCAACAATAATCAAAATGGCATCGTGTTCGTAGTCAAACAGACCCACAGACCTATGGAACATAATTGAGTTTCTGTAAGTAAACCCATATTTATATGGGTAAATAATTTTGGACAAAAAAGCCAAAAAAAAAAAAAAAGCCAGTGGAGAAGGGAAAGCCTCTTCAATAAGTAGTGCTGGGAAAACTGGAAAGCCACCTTCAAAAGAATAAAATTAGACCATTGTCTATTACCTCAAACCCAAATTACCTCAAAATGGATTAAGGACTTGAATCAATAAAATGCATAGAAGAAAACATAGGAACTAAACTCAAGGACCTTGGACTTAAAGAGGATTTTATGAATTTGACCTCAAAGGCAAGGGAAGTAAAATTAAAAAAAATAAGTGAATAGGATTGTTTCAAACTAAAGAGCTTCTGAACTGCAAAAGAAACGTATATATATATACAAATGGAAATATATATATTCAAGCAATGCCTCTGATAAGGGACTAATACACAAAATATACAAAGAACTCATATAACTCAATAGCAACAAAAATCATATGATCCAATCAAAAAAGGGCAGAGGATCTGAATAGACACTTCTCACAAAACATACATATAGCCAACAAATGTATGAAAAGATATTCAACATTGTTAGCTATTAGAGAAATGCAAGTCAAAACCGCAATGAGATACCATCTCACAGTTGTTAGAATATGCTGCTGGTAGGACTGCAAATTAGTACAGTAATTATGAAAAACAATATGAAGATTTCTCAAAAAACTAAGAAATGATCTACCATATGATCCAGCAATCCTTCTACTGGGTATTTACCCCGAAGACTTGAAAACTTATACCTGAAAAGATATTTGCACACCGATGTTCATAGTAGCATTATTCACGGTGGCCAGGACATGAAAACAACCGAAGTGTCCTACAAATAGATGACTGGATAAAGAATTTGCAGTACATATATACAATGGAATATTACTCAGCCATAAGAAGAGATGAAATACTACCATTTGTGACAACATGGATGGACCTTGAGATAATCATGCTAAGTGAAATAACCCATAGAAGTAAAGTTGAAAATCACATAATATCACTTGTACATGGAATATAATCCTAAAAGCAACAAACAAGCAGGACAAACACACAGAAACTCAGCGACATGGACAATAGACTAGCAGATACCACAGGGGAGGGGGTCGGGGAGAAGGGAGGTAGATGTGGTAAAAGGGGTAAAATATGTGGTGACAGAAAGAAATCTAACTATGGGAGGTGAACACACATTGTAAATATATATATGCCTTACTGTTAAAATGTATTGGTGAAACTTACTGGATTTCATTAACCAATGTCACCATCAAAATAAATTAATTAATAAAATATCTAAAACAAAAGAATAAATAAAAAATAAAACCTCAATAAAATGCAAGATCTAATGAATGCTCTTTATGAGAAACAAACTTCAATTATAAATATAGAGACAGATGGAGAATAAAAAAGTAAAAAAAGTAAAAAATGTAAAGTGCAAGCATTAAAGATAAGCTGAAACGGCCAAGTTAATAAAAGACGTATTTAAATTGAGGTCAGAGAATATAAAGACAGATATTTAATACTTATGTAACAATCAATTCATATCAAAATGTTTTTTTTTTAAATGTGTATACAGGTAGCAAAATGTGTAAAGCAACATCTAACAGAACTTAAAAAATACATATGGACAAATTCACTATTAAAATTGAAGAGTTAAAAGCTCCTCTCTTAGTACTTAACAGAACACTTAGAGGGAAATACGGAAACAGTATGAGAGGCCTGAAAAATTATCAATCTACTTTCTTTAGTTGATATTTATAGAACACTGTTGTGGATAAATTATGTCCCCCAAAATTCATATATTGAAGCCCTAACCCCCAGTATTACTGTAGCTCGAAATGGAGCCCTTAAAGTGTCAATTAAAGTAAAAGAGATCAAAAAGGGAGAACTTTAATCCAATAAAACTTGTGCCCTTATAAGACAGGGAAATTTGGACACAGACACAGAAGGAAGGCCATATAAGCCTAGGAGAATGGACTAAGTTGGAACTAAGCCTGAAGGTGCCTTGACCTGGAAGTGCCATGCCAGCCCACAAAGCTGTGAGAAATACATTTGTGTTGTTTAAGCTATCTACTCTGTGGTATTTTGTTCTGGCAGACTAGTAGACTATATAAACATTATACCAAAAAAGTCAGAAATTATATTATTTATAAGCAGATATGGAACATTTATTAAGATATATCATATTCTAGGCCAAAAACAAAACTCATAAATTTAAAAAAAAAGATCAATATCACAAAATATTTTAAAATTAAACAACACACCTCTAAATAATACATGTGTCAAAGAGGAAGTATCAAAGGGCATTAAAAAGTTTCTGAATTGGAGGCTTCAGGTCAAGATGATGAAGTAGGTAAATCTTATGCTTGCCTCTTCTCACAAACACATCTAAATTACAACTAAACTGTAGAAATTCTATCACTGAGAATCACCTGAAATCTAGCTGAACAAAAGTCCTACAACTGGGGATATACAGAAGAGGACACTACAGGATTTGTAGAAGGGGCAGAAATGTGTAACATGCTGCTCCCAAACCTGTGCATGGCAGTTGAGAATCGAGAGGAATTCTCAGCTATAAAAGTCCCTCCAAAGAGGCAATGGGTCTTGACCTCACACCGGGATCCCCACCCCAGGGTTCCAGTGCCAAGAAGAGAAGTCTTCACAACTTCTGGCTGTGAAAACCAGTGGATATTGTGGCTGAGTGAGATTAAGGATTGCCTCTTTAATGACCTACACATTGACTTACTCATTGATGGACTCACTAGCTCTGAGCTCCCGCAGTGGGGCAGCAGCTTGAAAGGTACCAGGAACATTTGGGGAGGAACTGAGTTATCTGGCTTCAGAGCGAGGACTGGGGGAGGCACCTATCTTCCAGACAGAAATGTTGGCAGAACCCACTGTTCCTTTTTTGATCCTCTCTCCACTTGGCATGCAGACACAAGTGGCTGCCATATCTGAGTCTCTATCAACCTGGCTAACACCCACCCTTGTAATTTCCTGAGCCTATACCTCAAATTGCAGACCCACCAAGGATGCTTCCAGTGATTTTCCATACAGCCTGCCTTGGCTCATGCAACAGATTTTCTTAAAATCTCTCAAAGTTTCACAAAATCTAAACAAGTAGCATCTACCCTTGGCATACCCCACACCTCTTGCTGAGCATCCCTAAATCCAGCACTAGCAGCAGCTGGCCTTGGTTTGTAGCTTGGCCTCTCAAGGCATCTCAAAGCCCTGAACAGATAGTGGCCATCTGTGGATTGGTTGGTAACTCATGCCGGGTGATCATAGGCAGGGCACAGATTGCAGCTGACTTGGCTCCTCCCAGAAAGCCCAGGCTTACATGTCAGTGGCTGGCTTCAGTCTGAGCCAGAGCTACAACTGAGAATGACACACCCAAAGGGCAGACTGGGCAGGCACCAGGGACCTGCTAAAGCAAATCTTATTCCATAGGGTCAGCCCCCGCACAATAGCTATTCCACTGTAGTCACAGCCAGTACTCACAACAAACCAACCCAAGGGCCCCTCCCATTGGTATGCAAACAGCAACCAAAGCTCAACTACAACAGAAGGACACACACAACCCATTCAAGAGACACACCTTGAGCACCTGAATAAGGT
Organism: Pteropus vampyrus; assembly: GCF_000151845.1. Lineage (NCBI taxonomy): Eukaryota > Metazoa > Chordata > Mammalia > Chiroptera > Pteropodidae > Pteropus > Pteropus vampyrus. Next base: position 4,194,074 of record NW_011888868.1, on the reverse strand, counting down.
GACCATAGAGACTGAGCCACTGGGCCCCACAGGATACCTACTATATAAGGTCACTCTACTAAGACTGAGAGACATAGCAGGCCTACCTAATACATAGAAACAAACACAGGGAGGCAGCCATAATGGGGAGACAAAGAAACATATCCCAAATGAAAAAAACAGAAAAAAGCTCCAGAAAAAGAGCTAAATAAAATGAAGACAAGCAATCGACCAGATGCGGAGTTCAAAATACTGGTTATAAGGATGCTCAATGAAATTATGGGAAGAGTAGATAAACTCAGTGAGAACTTTAACAAAGTATATAGAAAATGCAAAAGTGGAGATAGAAAACATAAAAAAGAACCAGTAAGAAATTAATAATATAATAAGTGAAATAAAGAAAACCATAGGAGGATCAACTGTAGATAACATAAAGCAGATGTTAGAATTAACTATTTAGAAGATAATGTAGGAGAAAACATCCAATCAGAATAGTAACAAGGAAAAAAAATTCCAGAAAATGAGAATAGTTTAAGAGGTCTCTGGGACAACATCAAGTGCACCAACATTTGCATCATAGGGGTACCAGAAGGAGAAAATAGATAACAAGGAATTGAAAACGTATTTGAAGAAATAATGACTGATAACTTTCCTAACATGGCAAAGGAAATAGACATAAAAGCCCAGGCAGTGCAGAGATTCCCACACAAGATGAACCTCAAGAGGCCAACACCAAGACACATCATCATTAAAATGACAAAGATTAAGTACTAAGAGGAATCTTAAAAGCAGTAAGAGAAAATCAATTAGTTTTCTACAAGGGAGTTCTCATCATATTGTAAGCTGATTTCTGAAGAGAAACTTTGTAGGCCAGAAGAAATTGGTATGAGATATTCAAAGTGATGCAAAGCAAAGACCTACAGCGAAAATTACTCTACCCAACAAAGCTATCATTTAGAATTGAAGGAGAGATAAAGAGCTTTCCAGACAAGGAAAAGTCAAAGGACGAAGGAGTTCATCACCACCAAGCCAATATTACAGGAAATGTTGGAGGCACTTCTTTAAGAAAAAGAAAAAAAGAAAAAAGATCTAAAATATGAATAATGGAATAGTAGTGCCCACATGTCTATCAACAGTTGCTTTAAATGTCAATGGATTAAATGTTCCAATTGAAAGAAATTATGGCTTAATGGATAAGAAAATAAGCCCCTTACCTATGCTAACTACAGGAGACTCATTTCAGATTGAAAGACATATAGGCTAAAAGTGACGGGATGGAAAAAGATATTTCATGAAAATGGAAACAAACAAACAAATAAGCTGGGGTTGCAATACTTATATCAGACAAAATAGACTTTAAAACAAAGGCTATAACAAGAGACAAAGAACCCAGTTATCTCACTTCTCAGTAGTTATCTGAAGAAGCCCAAAACACGACTTTGAAGGGACATGTGAATTCATATGTTCATTATGGTATTATTTACAATAGTCAAGATATCAAGGATACCTGGGTGTTCATCAATAGATAAATAGAAAAAGAAGAGCTGATACATTATATATAATGGAATATTACTCAGCCACAATAAATAATGCAACCTTGCTACCTGCAACAACATAGATGGACCTAGAAGGTACTGTACTGGATGCAGTAAGTCAGACAGAGAAAAACCAATGCCATATGATTTCACTTACATATAGAATCTAAAGAACAAAATAAACAAACATACAAAACAGAAAAAAAATCATAGACACAGAGAACATTTTGACTGTTGCCAAATGGGAAGGAGATTGGAGAGTTGATTAAGAGGTACAAATTGGTAGTTATAAAATAGTTATAGAGATGTAAAGTATAGCATAAGAAATATAGTTAATAATATTTTAATAACTATGTATGGTGTCAGATAGGTATTAGATTTATCAGGGTGATCACTCTGTAAGTAATGTAAATGTTTAATCATTATGTTGCACACCTGAAACTAATATATTGTATGCTGACTGTAATTAAAAACTTTAAAAAATTAAAAAAATACTTTCTGAATTGAAAAAAATCAAAATGTTTGAGATGCAGCTAAGACAGTTCAAGGAGGAAATTTATATCACTGAAATTTGTATCATATTAAAAAAAGTAGTTTCAAATCATCTAAGAGTTGAACTGGTGAAACTAGAAAGGGAAGAAAAAAATGACATTTTGAGATAACAGAAGCATCATGTAAGTAGGAGTCAATAAAATTGAGAAAAATATAATATTGATGAACTCAAAGCTAATACTTCAAGATCAATAATATTGCTAACTCTAGCCTGACTTAACAATAGAAAACAAAAGACATAGACTATGAATACAAAAATAAAAGGAGGCATCATCAGTATAAAATTACAGACATTAAAAGGAGAGTCAGAGATTATTATAGACAACATAGTGCTCATATACTGAGAATTTAGATAAATTGGACAAATTTAGAAACATATTAAGTCTCACTAAAATTTATGAATAATATTGTATTTATTAAATAAGTTGTATTTATAGGTTACAGCCTTCCAACAAGCAAATTTCCAGACCCAGATGTTTTCACTGGGCAATTTTATCAAACATTTAAGGAAGATGTAGTACGAGTATACACAACATCTTCCAAAATAGAAATGAATCCAGCATTATTCTGATACCAAAAGTAGGTAAAATATTCAGGACCTCATGAGAAAACATACAAAACTTAAACAAAATATTAACAAATTTTAATATATCTCAACCCAGTGATATTTATTCCAGAAATGCAAAGCTGACTTGATACTCAATAATCAATTAATGATGTATATTCACCAAGATACATTACATCCTTGGGCCCAAAATGATCCTTGACCTATTTAAAATAATGTAAATTATAAAAAAAAATGTATTTCATGATAATAATAGAATTAAACTAAAAATCAATAACAGAAAAACAACAAGCAATTTTCTATGCATGTGGAAATTAAATAACACTTTAAAATAATCTGTAGGTGAAACAGAAAGTCTCAAAAGCAGCAACGAAAATGACAGCAGCAAAAACACATAGAAGATAATTAACATAAAAATATAACATATAAAATGATGTAAGGCAATTTTTGTTTGGACAAAATTAACTACATTTTTCTCTGTCCCTACCTCCTAAACACAGCTATAAACCCTGGAAATGACAAAGGAGAACTCTGAAAGGTAGTGAGAAGCAGGCTGGCTTGATACCTCAGACTAAAGGAACAGCACAGAGATAAGGTGTCTTGTTTCTTTTAGGCAAACAGAGGGAGGACACCCAGATCTGGCATTTTTCTGACCATCTAATTAATAACAGAAAGCAGACCAAGTAAGCTCATTTTGTCCCCAGAATATGGAGTCCCTATATCAACGTCAGACACAATTGACACCACCACTGTCAAAAGGGGTTTTATTGGGAGCCTGGGGATATACTGTCCTTTCTAATTAAGCCTAGGAATTCTGACAAGAGATATTGAGTGAAGCAGAAAGATCCTGAAGGAGAGACAGAGATACATCATGTTCCTTGTATCAGGAAATCTCTTTGTTTCCATAAGCCTAAATTTTGTGCTCCCCCTCACCTAAAAACACAGAGCAGATGGAGTACATTTGTAGGGGATCCTACAACACACACACACACACACACACACATATCTCTCTCTCTCTCTCTCTCTCTCTCTCTCTCTCTCTCTCTCTCTCTCTCTCTCTCTCACAGATATCCACTGGTCTGGACTGTGGGAACCCTTCTTCTTTTAAACAGCACCAGTAAGGGTAAAGGATACAATCAAAACCCATTTTCATACCAAGAACCACAATTTGAATGAGAAAAGACGATTAACAGGTACTACCATCAAGATGAATTATAAACTAGAATTATTTAACAAAGATTTTAAAGCAGCTGCTATAAAAGTGCTTCAACAATTATTTCCAAATTCTTTTAAAACAGATTAAATAATAGAAGACTTCAGCAAAGAAAAAAGTGCAAAAAAGGAGCAATTAGAAATCACAGAAATAAAAAAAATATATATATATAATAATCAAAATAAAAAATATTGACTAGATAGACTCAAGAGTAGCATTGAGATGACAGAGGATAGAATCAATGAAATTGATGGCAGGCCAAAAGAATTACCAACTTAAACACGAAAAGAAAATAGGTGGAAGAATTTCAGGGCCAGTGAAATGAAAAAAAAAAAAAATATATGAAGTACTGTATAATCAAAAGGAAAGAGAAAGAATGGATGTGAAAGAATGATTGAAGGAATGCTGTATTAGTTTTCTGTGGCTTTGGCACATGCCTAACTCTATAACTTGGTACATTAGATAACATGCAGTTCATTAGGGGCAGCTCAGGTTACATGGTAACTTGGTGCTCAGTAGCTTAGTATCCAGTTTCTACTAAGGCCTAGTAGTAAGCCAAAAGCTGTTTTTCAAAAGCAGAGTACTTATTCACATAGTATGGTAGGGCTTTGCTTCAAAACCCTGAGTCTGGTATTATAAACCTATAGGCTTTGCCAAAGCCTATAAACAACTTTCCTATCTCCCACCAATATTTCGAGCACCATCAGATCTCCTGTACTATGTGGAGGCCCAGTGGCAGGGCAGCTTTCATGTTGCCTGAACCTGTTGCAGAGTCTTCTCTTGTCATGGGACCCATTCAAAATTAGTGACTTTTTGGTACTTCAATAAATAAAGTGGAATAGTACCCTGAAATAAGAAATACATTATTTCCAAATATGACAAATCTAAGAAATTAAATCTCAAAGTAGATACCCACCTCCAAAAGAAAAAAAAAAAAAAAACTCATGGTGAGACATATCAAAATTAGCTTTTTGAAAACTAAAATTAAAGGAAAAACCTATAAAGCAGCTGGAGAAAAAATACTCATTACCTATAAGGCAATGCCATTAAAATGACATATTTTTCAAGGGCTGAAAGAAAATGACTGTTAATTGTGAATTCTGTATCTGGTGAAAGAATTTTCAGGAGTAAAAGGGAAATAAAATTATTATTAGAAAAGGGTAAACAAAACCTATGTGTTACTAAGTGACCTACTATTAAAGATTGGCTAAAAGAAATTCTTTAAAGAAAAGTAATAAAAAAGAAATGATATGGAGCTAAGGAAGAAAGAAGAAACATCAGTAAGAGCCAAAGATATGGGTATATACAATATACTATCTTTTTCCTGGGGAGTATTATAAAATTTTTATGATTAAATTAGAAAACAAAAACCAAACAAAAACAAACAAAAATTCACCATTTGATATGTAAGGAATTTAAAAGTGAAAAAGGTAAAAGAACCTAAATGGAAGTGAAGGTTCCACACTTTACTGAGGGAGCTAAGTAGTTTATACAAGCAGACCATTATAAATCACATATAATACAATAACCCAAGCAACACTAAACAACATATAAAGATTCACTCCAAAACATGATAAATGTATCAAGATGAAAGCTTTAAAAATGTTGCAAATGTTTATGTAATAGACAAGTAAGAAAACAAAATTAGATGAATGAGAACCAGATGAAAGAAATAAAAAAATTAAATGTCAGATTTATGTACTAGCATATCAATAATTGCCTTAAATATAAACAGTCAAAATGCACATATCAAAAAAACAGAGATTGTCAGAGTGGACAAAATAAAAAAATAAACAAAAAAAAATCTCGACTTTACTATGAGCTATATTTACAAGTAGTGCTTCTTTCAGATGTGTCAAGCTGGTTTAACCTTTGGAAATTAATCAAGATAATCTACCATTAAAAAAAAAAAAAAACCTCAGGAAAATTCAGATATCAATTGACATAAAAAATAATTTGACAAAATCCAAAACGCAGTCATGTAAGAACCTTGTAAAATAAGAATAGAGGGGAATTACTTCAACTTGATGAACGCCTACAAAAAATTCTACAATTAAAATCATAGTGATAAAAAGATCGAATGCTTTTCCCCTCTGTGAAAAGTGATGGTTACTGCCATCACTTTTATTCAATATATTGTAGAAGTTCTAGTCGCTGTAATAAGGCAACAAATAAGAATATAAGGCATATAAAGTTAAGAAAAATAAATAAAACTATATTTGCAGATGACATAACATGATGATGGAAGCATAAATCCTAAGAAATCATAATATACATATATCCGTCCTAGGACTAATATGTAAGTTAACCAAGTTTATAGGATACAAGGTCAACACACAAAAATCAATCACATTTATATACACCAAGAATATACATGCAGACACAAAAATTAAAAATACAGTATTACTTACAAATTCTTCAAAAATGAGAAAATTTTTATTTATATTCTTAACAAATATGCAAGCAGGATTGAAATGTTTACAATTTAAAATGCTGATGAAAGAAATCAAAGAAGACCCAAATAAATGAGACACACTATAATCCTATATTAGAAGACCACATAGCAAAGATATGATATACGGAAGAGATGAACATGGTAATGAACTCAAAAAAAGACCCACACACATACGCTCAACTAATTTTTGACAAAGGAGAAAAATAATTAAATTTTAACAAATAATGCTAGAGCAATTAGACATCTATAATGAAGAAAAAGAACTCGACTTACACCTCATATCTTATACAAAAATCAAATCAAAATAAACTGCAATATAAAACATAAAACCACGAAATTTTAGAAAAAAATACTAACCCCCCTCCAAAAAAAGGAAATAAAATATTGTATATTTAAGTATAGATACAGAATTCTTAGACTTTACAACAAAATATGATGAATAAAAGAAAAAAAATTGGTAAATTCAATCTTGTAAGTTTTTTAAAACGCTGTGTGAAGGCCCATGTGTAAAGTCAACTTACAGAGTATGAGAAAATATTTGCAAACCACATATCTGACAAAGTATCAGTATCTACATTATATAAAGAATTCTCAAAAGTCAACAGTAAAAAACTCCCAGTAATTGACAATACCGTCTTTGTGAGGATGCAGAAGACTTGGAACTCTACTACATTGTTAATGATTGCAAAAATGTGCAGCCGTTTTTTAAATTGGATGGACAATTTCCTATTACAGTTAAATAAACATTTATCATATGGTCCAGCAATGTTACCCTAGTAAACAAAACTTATACATTTATAGTAACTTTATTCACAACCGCCTAAACCTAAAGACAAGAAAAACATCCAACTGGTAAATGGTAGACAAACTGTGACTCATCTTATTAATCTTTAACAGATAAACAGCCAGATATTTCTCTACCATGAGTTTATTCAGGAATAACGAAAAACTGAAATTCAGGGCATGTGTTCTAATGGCAAACCATTGGCTAGTCCAGAGAAATAAAAGAGAGACATGCTCTTTCATGGATTTGGGAGAGGTTGTTTTAAACAAAGAATTCATTGAATTTTGAAGTATAGTGACTTTTCATTGGCTGAGTTTGGGCAGTCTCACACTGGCTCAGGTGTTACCTGGCAAGTAGGAATCTTCTTCCTGCTGAGGTAGTCATGCAGTATCATTTTCTGTCAGAAGTGTAGGTATATCTCTTACTGTTGGTGTCATCAATATGTATTAAGTGATGTGTGTGAGAGTTCTCTCTTCTAGCCTCTCAATTCCATTTTCAATGATGTTTTTGTTTATTAATGTTCACAAACCATATATTGAAATACTATTTAGCAGTGAAAAGAGACAAAGTAGTGATATACACCAAAGCACCGACAGACTTAAGTGAAATATGTCAGAATCGAAAGGCTATAATCTACTTAAGAGTGTTTACATTGCATTTTAGTATAGGTAAAGTTGTTAGTGATTATTTGGAAATAGGAGTTAGAGGAATGGTAGATGACAAAGGAGCACACAAGAAATTTTTGGTAGATGTGATCTACATCTTGATTATAGTGGTTGTTAAATGGCTACATATATATATTTTTTAATTCTCAGAATTGCACTCTAAAAAGGTGATTTAGTATTTATTTTTTATTTAAAGAAATAAAAAATAACACAAAAATGAGCTACTTAGAAATATATGTAACAAAAGATTTAATACACAGGCATATCTCAGAGATAGTGCAGGTTCGTTTCCCCCACAATAAATAATTTCACCAAAGAGACTTATAACCTTTATTCAGGTAGAGGGTCTTGCCTTCAATTTGTAAAAACCACATATGTGGAGCTCAATATAGTGAAACACAATAAAACAAGGCATGACTGCAAAATAAGTATATAACTTTGTTGAGAGAAATAAACGTTTATACGTAATATGTTAGAGTTGGAAGACTCAAAATTGTTAAGCGATCACTCTCTAGATGATCTATAGACTTAATCGAATTCTTATAAAAATTCTCATAGGCTTTTATTTTTAAATATTCTAAAATTTATTTGGAAAGGCTAAGATCTGAATTAGCAGAAACAATTTTGAATTCAAAGAACTAAGTTGGAAGACGTAAACAAGTTGATTTCAAGATTTGATATAAAACTATAATAATCAAATCAGCTTGACATTGGCACCAAAATAGACATGTCAGTGTAAGAGAACAGAAAGCCTAGAAATATATACATCTTTATATACATACATACATATATACATATATGTATATATAGTACATATATATGGCAATTTATTTTCAGACATTATATCAGGATAATTCAATGGAAAAAATTGTTCTTTATAAATATGCTGGAAAAATTGCATTTTTTGTTTCCATATGAATATTAACACTTTTTCCCTCCATATACAAGATTTATTTAAAATGGATCATAGACCTAAAATAAAATCCAGAATTATAAAGCTTCAAAATATTAAAAGTGGAGAATTGTAATTTTATGTTAAGTAAAGGTTTCATGAGATTTCATGGACAGGACACGAAAAAGACAAATCATAAAAGAAGAATGAAATAAATTTGATTTTATCAAAATTTTGAAATCTGTGTATCAATAGATATCAATAAGTATATGAATGGAGAAGTTACTATCTGGGAAAAATATTTGCAGCAATATATATAAAAAAGATTTTATCCAGAATGTACATAAAATCTTTAAAATTGATAATAAATAACGAATGATATGATAATAAATAAAATACTTAAATTTTAAAAAGTATATGTACAAATGGCCTATAAGCACTTGAAAAGATATTCAACCTCACTACTAATCAGGAAATGTAAATTATAACCACTATGGTATTCCATTTCACACCCACTAAAATGGCTAAATTTTAAAAATAACTAATAATAAATATTTCTAGGGGTATGGAATAACTTAAATTTTGATAATTGCTGATGAGAGCAAAAAACAGTTCAATTATTTTGAAGAACTCAAAAGAAGTTTTTATAAAATTAAATGTAAATCTACCCGTGATACAGTGGTTTTACTTTCAAGTATTTACTCAACAAAAGTACAAATGTATGTCCATAAAAATATTGGCCTGAGATTGGTCATAGCAAGTTTAATCATAACAGACTTAAAAGGAAAAAAAAAGTCCTTCTGCTTATTAACAGGTAAACAAAGTGTGTTATATCCAAACAATTGGATACTTCATAGCAATTAAAAAAAAAATCTCCTAAGCAACTCATTACATACATGAATATGAAAATATTATATTAAGTTTGAGGAGCCTGTTTGGCACAATAGAATACATATAATAACAATATCATCCATGTTAAATACAGCTATAAGGAATAATAATCAATGGTAACAAATATTAAGTAGTAGGAGAAGAAGGGTTATGACAAACTAGAAATAAGACAAAAGTTTCAAGGGGAATGGAAATGTTCTATTTACTGATTTTGGTAGTGGCTTAGAGGTTTACACAATCGTCTAAAGTCATTGAGTATAAAACATTGACCTGTGCAATGTAGTTTATGTTAGTTGTATCTCAATTAAAAATACAGAGTGGTAAGTACTATGAAGATAAGGACAAGGAGTTGAAGTAAACATAAAAGGGCTGCTCAGCCCAGGCATGAAAGTGTTAGATACGCTTGAAGCTGCCCCGGTTTACAGGGAAGACATGATCTTTTTTGTAAAGAGGTCAGACTAAGAGCTACTGCAGGAAAACTAAGCTAAAAGTAGAAAAGCCAAATTATTGAGCTAGGTGTGTGTCAGGCTCAGTGGATCGATCACGCCAACTACGCCAATTGTCAGGGCCAAGTTGATCATGTCAGCTATGCCAAGTGTCAGTGTCAGCGGCATTGCTGATGGAGATGGGAAGGTTTGATGGTGAGATGCCCAGTTGGAAGAGTGCATGAGAGGCAGACATGAGGATAAAACTACAGGCACCAACTTTATTGTGAGGAGCACACTTCTGTTGGGAAGTGCAGTCTATTGTGGGGAGCACATGGTATAACGTGCACTTCTCTTGCTCTCCATTCTTGTGCTCCCCTTCTTCTCTCCAGGGGACCGCATGGCTCCTCACATAGCAGAGTACAAAAGTGACATTCAGCCACACATGTGTGATACAATAAGCTGAAGTATGTTTACATATTTTCTAAATCTGGGGTCTTATTACTAGTCATGGGCCTGGATCACAGCCAGACCTTGGACCAGCCAGATCTTGGGCCAGCCAGGCCTGGTGCCCACAGTGTAAGTCTCCCTTTTTTCTTTTTCTTGCCTTGCCCTTTTAAATTGTTCTAGTTTATTCTCAGTTCTACCATGGGAAAATAGAAAAGGTTCTTTATCCTCACATGGCCAGATGAAAGTGTCCACCAGAGGCCTGAATGAGTGTTGGAACATGTAGCAAGGTGAGAAAATTCCTCAGTGGCTTTGCTTTCAAAGTGTGTGTGTTTTCAAAGTGTGGCCCCAGGAACTAAAGAATCAGCCTCAGCTAGGAGCTTATTAGAAACAAATTCTCAAGCCCCAATCTAGACTTGCTGAATCAGAAACTCGGGGTGCACCCTACATTTACTAACCTCTAGCTGAGCTTTACTTGCTTTAATTGCCTAGCTCCAGGAGTTAATTTTGTCCTCCTTGACTATTATAAGTATAGTAAAGCATTCTAAGTAGTCATTTTTATCAGTGGTGATGAGGTGACTCTGAGCAAGAAGAATAGACCATGCTGACTTTCTGTATCTAACTTTTGTAGCAACAGTTTATAGGACTCATATTTTTCCTCCTTTTGGAGGTTTCTACCTGCTTACCTTCATGTATATAAACATTGAGCCCTGGCAAATAGTTTTTGCAAAATAAAGATCTGCTTACCTAGACTGAGACTAATACAGTAAATGAAAATAACAAGGCTTTCACTTTCTAGATTCTAGTGGAGGAGATGAATATGAATTAAATAAATGTATAAATGAATTCATATTGCTAAATGCAGTGAGAGCCTGTAATGAAAAGTTTGGAACATGTTGTTTATTGAATGTCTAAATAAGTGATTGAGTCTCTGAATGAGGTGAAAAGATTACCCCTTAGTGCTTGATAGATAGTAAAAATAATAACAAATGGTAGTTGTAAAGTCAACATGGATTGGAGTTAAGTAATTGGTGGTGATATCACTGAAGTAGCCAGAGTAATGAACCTCAAAGGTGTCTAGGACCTAATCTTTAGAACTTGTGAATATATTATCTTACAAGTTAAGGGGACTTTTCCAATGTAATTTAAGGTTAAGAACCTTACGATGGGAAAATTGTCCTAAGTTGTCTGGTTAGGCCCAATCTAATTGCATGAATCCTTCAAAGTAGAAATCCTTTTTTGGCTGTGGTCAAAAAAAGATGTGACAAAAGAAGCAGAATCATATCGATGGCAGCAAAAGAAGGACTCAAACTATTATTGTTTGTTTTGAAAATGGAGAAAAAGGTCCATGAGCCAAGGAAGGCTGGAGTAGCTTCTGGAAGTTAGAATAGATGAAGAAACATATTTTCCTTTAGGGTCTTGAGAAAGAATACGATTCAGTCCTGCGAAAGTTTCCATTTTAGCCAAGTGCAATTGGTGTTGGATTTCTGACATGCAGAACTGTAAGATACTATATTTGTTCTATTTCAAGCTAATAAATTAGTGGTGATTTGTTTCAGTGTCAATAAGGAAGCATGCAATCACCATAATGGTGACTATGAGGTCAATAGAATCATATCATCATTATCTTCACTTCCTCCCATTTGTCCTGATTTTTTTTCATGGTAACACAATATATTTTTTCTTTTTCAGAAGGCTCTAGCTTTACAGCCCAACAATCCTTTTGAAGCATTTGGGTTTAATATATGATATAGATGTGTTGAAACTCTATATTCCTCTTCTCACTGGAAACAAAAGTTCTGTGTGAATCCAGGATTGCTGCCACTCAGTAAATCTTGATGAGCCCCAGGCAACACTTTTATTTGGGAAACTAAAGTATTTGAAAACACTATTTTCCTCCAGTTTGACTCTCGAAAGTAATTGTTTCTGTTAAAAAAAAAAAAGAAAAAAAAAACTTTTCTTTTAGTAGTAGTATATTAATTTTTTTAAAAAAATATATTTTTTATTTAATAGATGGGAAGTTTTCAAAATATTTTTTATATCTGTTGTACATAGCACAAAATGTGTAATTCTTTTATTTGTGTTTGTTTGCTTGTGTGTTTAACTTCATACTCTCCTATGTTTTCAGAGCACATTCACCAAACACTGAAGCTTTAACAGATTAATACATTGACTGGACTTGAAAAACCACATTTTAGTATAGCAGTATCATACATCCTTCCATACTTCCCTACAAAAAGTATTAAATAGTAAAGTAGTGTTCTTTTGTTCACTTACATTGGGTCTCTCTTTATATTTTAGTGAATAAATCTGATCTTGGTCTTGATAAATATAACAAAAACTGTCAGACATTCTATAACTATTTGCATGTGGTACTTATTACTAGAACTAAACTACTATTTATTGATTCTCAGAAGAACACTCTTTTGCCATAATGAACATTAAATTCATAACCACTTGTGTAAAATCTATGTTATTTAGAGTTGTCTTATTTTCTGAACTTGAATTGTGCTTTAGTGTAATATAAGAACACCATTTGACCTAAACTACTTCCAGACCCTCCGGAATAACATCTTGTGACACCTATTACCCTATCACAGGGGTCCTCCAACCCCCTCTCCCACCGCGAATGAAGCTTCATCTGTATTTGCAGCTGCTCCCCAGGGCTAGCATCACCATTTCAGCTCTACCTCAGATCATCAGGCATTAGATTCATAGGAGTGCTGGTCTCTGGTGCCAAAAAGTTTGGGGACCGCAGCCCTATCATATACATTGATAGACAAAGTCATAGTTTATAATTTTGAGGAGATTGATGGAACTATATTAAATCTCTCACTCTCGCTCTCACTCTCATCCTTTCTCTCCCGCTCTTTACATATCTATCCACTTATTGTACTTGGATAACTAACCTTTTGTGAGACATTTTCCTATTTTGTTGAGAATTATTGAGATAATCTCTTCCCAGGGCCCAGACTCTTACATTTATTGGATAATTTTTAAGATGATTTCCATTATTTAGGCAAAACTCTTTTCTAAAGCAGTTAGAGACTAAAAGCTAAAACAAATTTTTTTGTAGCAATGAAATGGAGGCAGTGCTGTTTTAGGCATGACTCTGATTCTCTTTATGAACTTGAGAAGACCTTCCTTGAATACCTGGTATCCTCAGTGGGATTAGGCTCTCTGGTTCTGCCTGCCTGTCACTCCCAGTAAAAGGCCCTAAGTCTGATCTTCTGATCATACCTTAAGCAAATGGACATTCCATAAATCAATGCTATTATGCACCCCTGGAACCCATAGATGGAAGTTCTGGTCCATCTTTGGCCAGAAGGAGAAAGGTCTTGGCCTTCTGAAGATCCCCTTTCTCTATCTTGAACACTTCCAAAATCTGTTCAAAATGAGTAAGTATCTGTAAACATTAATGTATTTCTCTGGCTACTTATCTCCTCCTTTCTTTTGAGAAATGAAAGGCAGTCTTAGTGTGTATTTGGATTTATTTTTTAATGCTCTATGTGTTCATAGAAATGTTCGCTTCTCATGAGACAAAAGCAACTGATCTAGTTCCATTTCTGGAAGTGATAGAGATAGATAGATAGATGATAGATAGATAGATAGATAGATAGATAGATAGATAGATAGATAGATAGATACTATATATATATATATGTGAATAATCTTGTGAAAGAGAAGCTATACTTTCTATATTATTCTGTCAAAACTTCATAGTTTGTAAATAGTGTTCCCCTGCCTGATAAAGGCATAATTCTCTTACGTTCTTCGTAGATTCATAGACATCCATCAAGACTGAGTCCAAATCTCACTCTGATTTTCTAACTATTACTAAAGTAGCTTTTAGCCCCCTATGCTAAACAGCTCTTTGTGCAGACATAGAATTTTAATGACATTCTGTTACTATTGGCTTATCTGGCTTTCTTACCAGCAAAGCCTCAAAAGGAGAAGGTCCCCTGGCATACAGTTTCTATCAGGTAGTGCATGCTAAATGAAAGTATGTTAAATATAGGTGTACATAGCTGTATCCCGCTTTTAATCCTCTAACTTTAGTTTTTCCTTCAGTTTGCCAAGGATGACTCATTTGTCTCAGTCCCAAGGTGTTGAGCAATAACAGTATGTGAACAGCTAAACTTGTGCTAGAATCGGGGAATGTGTGTCCTGATGTGGATGTTGCATTGAGGAAATAGCCATGTTCGGTAAATAATCTACATTTGTTAAATTGACCCACAATTACTGCTCATTTGTTTTTGTTAACATTTTAAAAATTATAATAATAGTCACATTTTAGCAAAATTAGACATAAAATTATTGCCGTTAGTGAGTTAGATGCATTTATATCATGTAGGCATAGATACAGATAGATGATAAAAATAGATATTGATATAGACAGACATATTTGGCTATTTTTTTCATGACACAAATAATGGATGCTCATTGCGAAATAAATAAAATTACATAAAACAAAACACAAATCACATATACTTAAATCTATAACACGTATTATCATTTTTACAATTCTGTTCTATTTTTGTCTAGATTTAGACTTTGGCAATTGGTTTTACACACACATACACAAACCCACACACATATTAACTAAAATTATTTTTTGGTCCATGAGTTCCATTCATAAAATAAAACTAAACTGTAACATTGTGGCACCTTAATGCTAAAGTTGTTTTTTCTTTTTGTGGGCGAGAGGAGTGATCTCATATCAGTCAGTGAAAAATCAGTAGCAGATGCTAAACTCCTTGTAAATTCTCTATGGATGTAATATCTAGAAGCATAGGTGAATCAAGTAAATGAAGAATGGAGTAGCATTGTTGATGAAGATTTCAGATAATTGGACCAAGGATTCGTTTGCAAAATGCTGATAAAATAGTCATGAAATATAATGAATTGTGTAATTCTTCGGTTCACTATGGTTTACCTCCAGCAATGGACTAGAGACATAGACCAAATTTAAGATATGTATTAATAAGGTTAGTGACCTTCATTATCCTCTGGGTTGATGCATAAGATAAAAGTATTTTCATGCCAGCACCACTGAAAGCTATCATTAGAAATCAGATTAAAGAGCAGAGGACCCCATGGGGTTAAATTAAAGTGAATGACTTGAGAATGTTAATGAATGTTAAACTTTCAGAGGCCTAATATGAATCATAAGAAAACCTGACGCTCAAAATTGGATAAAATGCGGAATACTAGATGGCTTTTACAGTATTCTTTCTCTTGCCTTTTCTATCTCCTATCAATAAGTCTTATAATTTACCATGAATTTGAAATATCTTTAACTGGTTTCATTGGTCACATATTTTTTATTTTTCTTCATTCATCCATCTCCCACCCCTTGAAGTTTTTTAATACCTTATAGAGTCTACCATATTTTGTATTTCAAGGCCGGGAGTACATTCTGACCATTGTTTATATTCTAATTATTTTATTTAGTATTATGTAACATATATGCAATTTTTAACCCTAATAGAACATTTCGATACAGGAGGATGTAAAAGGTTTGATATATTATGGTGGATACAGAAAAAAATTGAGTGTTTGATGATGTTAGGAGGTAAATCCTCTGAAAAATCCACATTTACTTATGTATGACTAATTCTATACTATACAATGTGAAACATTCTTAATTTTAGTAAGAGTTAAAATTTCTTATTTTCTTTGCATATTTAGGATAATAATGATGAGTTATTTCCATTTGAAGTGAAAATTACAGATATTTGAAGACATATCATTTTCCTCAGAAACTTTCCTTACAAGGGTAAACATCTTCAATTCATTTAACCTTTCTTACTTTGACATATCATGAACAGTTTCATTATTATATTTACTCTTCCTTGAACCTGTTCCAGTTTGACCATAATTATTTGAAGGTGTAGAAAATAATTTAGAATCTCAAGAGTGTGAGCAAACAAATCACATGAGAGAGGCTCTTCTCTCATATTCTAGAAATATGCCCATTAATATGAACTGAAATCGTAATAGCTATTACAGTTATAGTATGTTGAACAAATTATTGTCTAGTAGCTATCAATATTTTAATAGATTTTTGGTTTTTCTAAGTCCTGTCTCTCCTAGACTCTGCTTGTAAAAATGTGTATAATCATATGAGTTAAAAAACATTGTTATTTGGGGGGGATGAACATATGATATCATTTGATATTTTTATATATTATTGATATAGATTATACACAAACACTCACATTTTAAATTAGAGTTTCCATAGAGCCCATCTCTCCCATTTTTGCTAATAAAGCTGAATTTTTAATATCCCTATGGCTATTTTTTATTAGATGTATCTCATTACGTCAATCTTTCAGTATCTATTTAGATTGATGTGTATAGTCCAATAGAGTTGATGTCTCATATGTTAATACTATTCTGTCATTTGACAGAATTGAAATCAGAGAGTTATCGTATAGCACTTATTAACATTGCTGATAATTAATCCATCCAATTCTGGATCTTGAAAAAATAATTATGAGACTTTTTTACATTATGTAAAACTTAGAAATATTACATGAATCACAATATTTTCAAGTTAATCAGGTTAAGTGACCCCTATCAAAAGATTAATTGAAGTTCATGAGTTCTTTTATTATCTTTTTCATTGGCTTTTCTGTGTGTTCTGATTATTGTTCCAACTTCCGGGTGCTCATATGTTCTCTTTGACATTTTCTTTCTTATAACCAGTTATTTTTTAGACTCATTGTTTGAATTCTTTGTATTTCATTTTGTTTTGTTTTTTCCTCAAGTGTACAAGTCTGTTTTTGCAAATTAATTTGTAAATCATTATCATCACCACCATTATAACGTTTGCTTATCTGCACTCCTCTAGAATCTTTTTTTTTTAAAAATAGGTCTTTTTTTTCAGTTTTAGTTTTACAAGAAAATTGACTGAAAAGTATTGAGGTTCCATATACTCACTCCACTCATTTCCCAAGTAATAACATTTGCATTAGAGTAGTATATTTGTTACAATTGGTGATCCAATATTGCTACGTTATTATTAACTGAAGTCCACAGTTTATATTAGGGTTCACTCTTTGTGTTGTAGATTCTTTGAGATTTAACAAATATACAATGACATGTTCCTAACATTACAGTATGATACAAAATAGTTCCACTACCTTAAAAATTCTGTGTTTGACCTGTTTATCCCTCTCCCTCTTATCTGGAACCCCTGGGAATCACTGATATTTTTACTGTGTCTATACTTTTACCTTTTCCAAAATGTCAGATAGCAGGCATCACAAAGTATGTAGCTCTTTAAGATTGGCATTCTTTAACTTAGAAATATGCATTTAAGTTTCCCGAATGTATTTGTGATGACTAGCTATTCTAGCATCTCTTTTCATCTTCTCAGTTCTTGAAATACAATGAATTGTGATTCAATTGTCTTAATAGCAAGTTTTATCAATCTTCTGATAATTATATCAGCCATATTAATTCTCATATCATATCATTTTATATGATATTATAATATCATTTCATATTAATTCTCATAATACGTCCTGAAATGTTTATCTTTCTAAGTATTTATTTTCTATTTTCCCCATATTTGCTCTTTAGAATGCAAGTAGACTGCACATACCCTAGGTTTTTTAAGTAATTTGTTTCTACTTGATTCCACAGAAAGTGAATTAATCTATCTACCTTTTAGAAAAGTTATTTCAAGTTCATAAGATGTTGGAGAATGTCTTTGAGCTTTCCTAATAAGGTTTAACTAGTTTCCTCCACAAGGGAGGTTAACACTTTCCTGGGAATAAACAAGGCCAGAAGTTCAACTCTGTTGGCAAAATAGTTGCACTTCTCAGGCCTGAGGACTGTAGCAACCTGCCATCAGTGTCTGTTGTTTACAATATGGTAACAGAAATGGCCTGCCTTCATGATTATAATAAATGAAAGGAAGTAAATAGAGCTAGTTTAATCAATTGAAGAAACAGGATGTTATTTATCCTATTAGCATCAGTAACTTTTAAAACGTAGACATTGCCTACTTACAACATTAGATTGTAGAAAGACATGTTGTAAGAAAGTTTTTTCTCAAGAGAGCATTTAAAGACAACCTTAAACGGAGCTATTTCTTGGCATTAAACAAAAACAAGTAACAGCAAATCAAATCACAAACTAATCAAACTAATCAAAAAATAACATTGTTCCTTTATGTGAGTCTAAATTGGATCAGATAACAATGATTGAACACAGAGTCTAGAATGTACCTACGTGTGTGATATATGCTATCTCAGTTTATCTTTAAGTAACATAGACAGCATTGTTATCATCACATTAATTGTGAGGAAGTTGAAACTCAAAGAGATTTTAATTTTTTTGCTGGTCACAAGGCTAATAAATAGGTATGTATTTATCCTTTCCATTTAATCTTCTAGATTCTCCTTCATAAAAATCTCTACTTTGATCAGATATGCTTTCCAACTGGCCTCTAAATATACATTGTGCATTTCAACTGTTATTTTTTTCTACACTTATTGAATAGTATTATTCAGATTCTACTAGAAGTTGGTAGGTGTCTGCCGTGAGTTAGTTCACATTTTTATAACCTGTACTTACTAGACACCCAATTTTATACAGTTTATCTCATATAATCTCATTATTAGTACTAAAAGGTAGATAGGCTTAACCTAAATTTTATGGACACATAATTGAGATTCTAAAATTAAATAATCTGACCAATATCCCAGAGCAAATAAGTGGTCCAATACAATATCTGATGCCAAGTTCATCTTCTTAGACTTTCTACAGCAGTGAAGTCATATTGCTAAATATTTCGTGCATATATACCATTAAAACAAAATAATTTCAATTTATATTAACCTGAATAGTTTTAATTAGAAAAACATTTTTTAAATGGAATTTGTGAACCAAAATATCTAAAATGCAGTACTAATATCAGGGGGCACTAAAATAAAGTCATGAGGTCCTTAAGGAAGCCAGATATACACATGTCCACATCTTGATGAAGTTTGAACTTTTGGACCTTTGTATTTGACATAGAAGAACATTTTGGAACCTGCCCCCCACCTCACCCCAGCCTCCATTTCTGTGCCAACAATTATCTCAAAGTTTCATGACCCTGGACATTACCTATTATTTTTTTTTATTTTGGATTAAAAATTATATCATGATAAGTAGCCAACAGGAAAAGTCTTTTCCTCCAGCTAGTGCTTTTAGCCTTTGTAAGCTCTGACTTTCTTTTTCTTCCCAAGAGCACATTTTAAGTATTGCCTTCAATCTGTGTCTACAACATTTGAATCCTTTAGACCCCAAATAAACTTATAAACTGTTTTACAACCGAGGTCTTTATTGGTTGACATGTGTTATCAGACATTGGGATCCAAAGCAACTTGCTTCTTCCTCTGGTACTGCTGTGGATTAGAGTAAGGTATCTACAAGAGTCCATTGTGCTCTGTTGTCTCCTTGGTGGTTCCAAATTGTCTTGGGAAGTTCTTTTGGACCTGAACCTCCCACTTTGGTCAAGGTTCAGGTTTATTTGGGTGTCCTCTGTTGCTGGCATTTGTCTGTGGGACATAACATGTCTTTCTGGTAAGTACTTACTTTTCTGTCTTTACGTCAGAGTACTTTTTCTGTAAAATATGAAGTTAACATTCTAAGAACCACCTAATGAAACTCCTGATGTTTGAAAATTATGGGCTGCCTCTTGCAAATTCCTTTCTTGTTGGGCTAGATTACTTAGCATCAGTTACAGGGAAAATGGCCATTATTGGAAAATTTTGACCTTCCAAACTTGCTTTTATAAAAAACTAAATTAGAAAACCATGACTCTAAAATAAAACATCCTGAATGGTACACCTATTTTAATTGGTGCCTTAAGTCTTCCAAACCCATTCAAGACTCTAATCAAGGAGAACAAACAATTAAAAAAAATTAAAAACAACTTCTGAAGCTTTTTTTTCCCCTCCTCTGCCTTTTTTTTTTTTTTTTTTTTTTATCTGAGGTGTGGAATTAGCAGTATCCATCTTTTGCTCTGGCTCCACCTCTAAAACCATTTTCCTCTTGCCCTCTCTAGAAAAATCCGCTCTTTTCAGTTCCAACCTTCTGAAGTTGCTCTCTTTGTCTTCTGAACTTCTCAACTTTAATGTGTACACTTGCTTTCTATTTATTTTTGTTTTTATTGTCAACAAGTCTACCTTAAAGGGCACCCTTAATAGAGATAATCTCAAAACTGTCAGAGACAGTGTAATGCACTCTTTGGTTTATATGTAGAAGATGTTAAAAGAAAAATTGTCTTTAGAAACTGCCTTAAACAATCCACAAAGCACAGAAAAAAATTATTTGGTAAAAAACAAGCAAACAAAAAGAAAAACTTTGGTCATGTGAGCAAATAATCTTAAATTAGTCCATCTGCCAGAAACGTAATTTGGATCCAATTATGTTTTGTTTTTGTTTTTGTTTCTGTTTTTTAATTTGTACTATTGTATCTAACATATAAATAATGTTTTAAAATGAAAGCTATGAGATTTTTGCATCTGTCTGTATGTTTATATCTATGTATGTAAGTTATTTTTGTTATTTTTTAAACCTCTGAATGTGTGTGTTTTTGGCCTAAATAGGTGTAAAGAATAGATATGCATTTCTGTAGAAGGAAAAGAAAGTAATTTTGTCCTAAAGCAAAATGATCATTCTGAAATAAGAAATGAAAAAGGTAGAACAAAAACTGAAAGGTTTATGAAAGTTGCAAAAGGTTTGTGAAAGTTTCAGAAGCATCATGGTAAAATAATCTTGAAAAATAAACATCTTATGTATGGTTTAGCTATCTAAATTTGAAATGAATTTATTTAAGTTAACTTGCTTTTAATATTAAAAGTACACTGATTAGAGGAGAGAAAAAAATGACCTAGATGTTAGAGTCTCTGTTAATACCTCTGGCGACCAAATCAAAATTATGATGGAAACAAGAAGCAGCAGCAAGGACAAATCGCCTGGGATCTAGATGAACAAGCCATACAACTAGGGAGATATACAAGAAAGCACCCTGCAACAGTAGAAGGTAGGACGGGGTGAGAACACGGGGCTGCCCAGGCTCCAGCGGTTGAGTGAGTTGGTGGCAGTGGCAGTGGCAGTGGCAGAAGCCTCTTAAAGGAGCTGCATCCATGAGCGGACTTTTGCGGTGACTGACCTGCTCTCTCTGAGCACCAGTGCCCATTCGGCTGCGCACAGGGGACACCAGGGACTTACAGGGAGACATTTTCAGAGTGAAGGCGGATGCGAGACTCGCTTGGTACAGAAGTGCCGCAGTATCCATTGTTCCTGTTGAGCCCTCCCCCTACCAGTGTGCCTGACACAGGGCTGCCATAGCAGTGATGGCCCTAGATAACAGAGATCGCTCTGCCCAGAAGATTCCCTGAAACCCCACCTCCTGCAACTCACAGCCCCACCCAAGCCACATCCAGGTTTATCCTCAGCGAGTCAGGTGCTCTTGCTGAGATTCACACTGGTGGATGAATCTGATCTCAGTTTCTGGCATGGCCTCTTGAGGCAACTATAAGCACAGTATCTGTGGATTGCTTGCTGAATCTTAAAAGGTGGCCCTGGACGGGCAGAGGCTTGAACTAAATTTGGCCTGCAGCTGAACCCCTTGCAGAACTGTGCCACTGGACACCTACTTCACAAATCCAGACTAATAAGACGGGGAGACTTAGGAGCTTTACTTTATACATAGAAATAGACATGGAAAGGCAGCCAAACTGAGAAGACAAAGAAGCAGAAACCATATGACAGAACAGAATAGAGATCCAGATATAAGGGAGTCAAGTAATCTAACAGCTGCAGAGTTCAAAACACTGGTTATAAAGATGCTCAATGTACTTTTGGGAAGTGTAGATAAATTCAGTGAGAACTTTGACAAAGAGATAAGAAACATAAAAATAGAAGTAGAAATTATAAAAAGGAACCAGTCTGAAATGAAGAACACATTATCTGAGATGAGAAGTACATTAAATGGAATAAACAAATGAATAAACAAAGTGAATAAAGAAGAGGATCGCATGCCCTATCTAGAGTACAGGACAGTCAATCAGGGCAGTCAACGAGAATAGCAAGAAAAAAGAAGCCAAGACTACAAAAATAATTTAAGGAGGATATGGGACACTATTAAGGCTCCAAATATTCATCTGTTCGGCGTAACAGAAGAAAAACAAGATGTTGAACAGCTGTTTGAAGAAATAATGATAGAAAACTTTCTTAACCTGGTGAAGGAAATGGACATAAAACCCCAAGAAGCTCAGAGAATTCCAAAAATCAGGGATCCAATGAGGCCCACGCCAAGACACATCATATTTAAAATGCCAAAGGTTAAATACAAAGAAAGAATATTAAAAGCAGCAAGAGAAAAACAGATAGTTACTTATAAGGGAACACCCATAAGACTGGCAGCTGATTTCTCAAAAGAAACTATGCAGGACAGAAGGGCTTGGCACAAAATATTTGACATGATGAAAACCCAGGTACTGTAACCAAGAATACTTTATCCAGCAAAGCTATCATTTAGAGTAAAAACGAAACAAAACAAACAAACAAAAACAAACAAACAAACAAAAAACTGATAAAGAGCTTCCCAGACAAAAATAAACTAAAAAAATTTATCACCACCAAGCCAGAATTATAGGAAATGTTAGAGGGACTTCTTTAAGAAGAAGAAAAAAAAAAAATACGTGTATCAAAAACAGGAAAAAAAAAATGGTAACAACCACATTCCTACCAATAAGTATCTTAAATGGAAAAGAATTAAGTGTTTCAGTCAAAAGATAGAGTGGCTGAAAGGATAAGATAATGAGACCTCTACATATGAAAGGAAGGGAATGGAAAAAGATATTGCTTTGATGAATGTAGAAGGTATTTAAGTCAGAAAGAGAAAGATAAACACTATATGATTTCATTTATATGCGGAATTTAAAGAATAAAAAGAATAAACCAATCAGAAACAAACTCACAAATATAGTGGACAATTTGGTGATGGACAGAGGGGAGCAGGGTTTGGGGGGCTGGGCGAATGGGGTGAAAAGTTAAAGAAGTACAAATTAGTAGCTGATGGATGGTTACGGGGATAGGGAGCATGGCATAGGGAATGCAATTAGCATTAATACGTTGGCTAGGTAGAGGGTCAGGGGAGGGAGGGAGCAATTGGGGGATCATTTTACTAACTATATCAATGTCTAACCAATGTATGGTAAACTTGAAACTAATTAAAATTTTTAAAAAAGTCTAAAATAATTTTAAAAAAACAGGATAAAAGGGGTCAAATATATGGTGACAGAAGGAAATTTAACTTTGAGTGGTGAACAAGCAGTGCAATATACACATGACATATTATAGAGCTGTACAACTGAAATTTATATAATGTTGTTAATGATGTCACCCCCAATAAATTTAATTAAAAATAATATTTTTTTTAAAGTACACTGATTAGAATTAGAATGTGGTTTTCTCTGTTAAAAACAAATTTTTCTATACTATTGGCATGCTCTTAACAAGAAACTATAAAGGGAAAACAAAGCTTCTCTTTAATTAAAATTATTTCTTGTGCTATGCATTATCAGATCTCTAATTGCTTAGGTAAACCAAATTTCCTTAATATTAAAAGAGGTAAATTTTACTTCCAACCATTTAATTTTTTGTATTTACCTGCAATGACAATTATTGTTTCACAGTGATCTATGATCCTATTTGATCAAATGTTTTGAAGGAATGATATACTTGATAAACTTCCAAAATTTCAAAAAATAAATACATAAAGAGATATTTAACATGAAAAATAACTTTATTTTTCAGATAGATTCCTGAAACATTTCAAAAGAACTCTATCTCTTTTTATAAAAAAGGATATAGTAAACTACTTAGGCTTAAATTAGTCTATCTGCTAGAAATCTAATTGATAGGCTTTTTGATATGCTAAAATTAGGCTGATTGATATGCTAAAATTTTGAGGTTTGGCATGTGGATTTTATCAAATTCCCTTCCTCTCAGGGATAGATATACTAATGATGGTATATATTCTCTTTGGATAGATGCTTTCCCATGTCAGAAGTCCACAGCCAGAACCTAGAGAACCCTTACTGAATTTCATAGTGACTGGGGAACCCATTTTATGGCACAAATTCTACAAAAAAATTTGAGATTTAGCCAATATTACAGTATTTTTATTGTGCTTCCCATTTCTAGCCATCCGGCCTTATGGAATAGATGATTGGGGTGATTAAAATTGAATTAGCAAAATTTGTTTGATCTTTTAATATGTCACAGTCTAAAGTTCTTCTTTTGGTATACCTTGACGCAAGATTTACTCTGTTTGGCAAACAGCAGTTGTTTCCTTTTGAATTCATTACCTAAAGATTTATAAGACTAGGTCAGAGAAAGTACCCACCAGCCTTATTAGGGAGACCTTCTGACTTAGTTAAAAAAAAAAAAAAATCTTTTAAAAGCCCTTGAAATTAAACCAAGGTTTGTAGAGAAATATTTCCATGGTCATTCCTGGGAAACAAAGACACAAAGCATCATGGTCTACAATCCAGAGAAATGGTCTATCGGAAAATATATCTCCATGAAGATTTTCTCCAGCCTCCCTGGAAGGGTCACACAAGGTGTTATCAACAAATTGCTGCACCACAAAGTTAAAAGGTCAATTGACTCATGGGTTCATAGTTCCATTTTAGAAAGGCTCCCTCACCTGCATTGATTTACCTGATTGGACCTCTCAGCCTAAAGAATAAATCAAATTAATGTTATCCGGAGCAGATAACCACTCAGAAAAGAAGCAGAAGACATTTGAAGCAGACAACTTTTCCCCAAATCTGGGACCAGGCCAGTAAAGTTTGTTCCTGATATACATAGTCTTTATGTTTATTTTATAGTGTCATAATAATTATATTCCTGGGTATGTGAATAATTATAATACTCTTGTGACAAACCAGTCACCTTCTCTATGTTTTAGACTGTATATATTGCATACTCCATATTATTAGCCTCTGATTATAATACTTCCTGATTCTTGCTGTTTTGGTCTTTGTAAATGTGAAAATTTTACATAAAAATATTAAGATACAACACTCTTAAAACTTAGTCTTCTCAGACTACCCGTCTGAATGCTGCATTTGTCATGCAAGCCTACCTCTACCTTTGTTAGAACTGATGACCTCATAATTATTCCTGTTAGCCATTTCTCAGCTATCTCTAACTTTGCTATTGATTTTACAAAACTCCCTGTTCCAAAGGCTTATTGTATTAATCTAAAAAGGGTTCACCTTTCACTTGTGTCTACTTAAATCCCCCGTGCTCTCTATACAATGGTCACCACATATGAATACACTCTCTTCCCTGGTGGGAACAAGCCACCTTCTACAACTAAATTGGTCTCTAGCTACTCTTTATCATATGACTTTCTGTATGATAGATTTCTTAAACATCAGCTAGGCTGCACCTATTGTAACCCTAACCACTGTAGAATTTCCCTTTATAAGGCTCTGATGGCAAAAAGCAGGTCGCACAGTTGGAAACTTAACCATTCACCTTTCAGAATACAAAAACACAGAGAAGGACTTTTAAAAGGGTACTCAAAATACAGTGAACTCTGCTTAGAAAACATTTACATTTCTCTTCCTGCAAATGAGTCCATAAATAACCAAACCCTTGCAGGCACTCTTTGTGCTCCTGTTACCATTGTGGCGATCAGAGTTTGGGTAACACACACACCACTAGGTCCTTATTATTGATGAGGAATT
The DNA here is from genome assembly GCF_000151845.1 of Pteropus vampyrus. Taxonomy (NCBI): domain Eukaryota; kingdom Metazoa; phylum Chordata; class Mammalia; order Chiroptera; family Pteropodidae; genus Pteropus; species Pteropus vampyrus. The sequence continues at coordinate 4,167,898 of NW_011888868.1, read as the reverse complement.
GAATTTCAACTCAGTGAATATGAGAAATATTTGTTTATTAAAAGCATGTTATGAGATAGAAGACGGGTCAAACCTAAAACTGGCTAACAACACGGAAATAAGGATACATAACCCTGGGGGTAGATATGGGTTATAGCCAGGAAAGATGGAGAGCTGTAACCCTGGGGGAAGAAGTCTGCATTATACTGAGGGCTGTGATGGGTGGTTATATAGGTATTCTTAGGTGATTGGCAAGTAAGGTCATTTTTATAGACACTTGGCTGCTGTATAACTCTTTGCCTAGTGTGCATGTGCTTACCTAGAATTCAGTGTTATCATTTGATTTGTGAACTTCCAGGCATAAACATAATATTATAATAAAGCTTATATTTGGGGCAAAATAGAGCAGTACCTTCTGCATAGGCATCTGAAGCCAGATTAGGCTAGCTAAGATTATGAACCTCCTTTCCTTTGTCTCTGGAGATACAGGAGGGATTCTCTAACTACCAGTGGGGTGTTCTTTGGGTGGTCTCTAGGTCGGGCCCCTTTTCCTTTATTCACCTGTTGCTTATGTCTGACCAGCTACCTAATAACCCCACAGGTTATATTATTGTTTGCACATATTAAAATAAGTCTTGAGCAGTTGATTGCCTAGGTAGTTGGAGACTAACTGGACAATGCCTTCTGGGCCACCTGACATCTCTTTTACTATTCTCAAAATTGTCATAGCCACTACTCTTAACACTCACTCAACAAAAATGTCCTTATCAATAATAGATGACTACCCTAATGAGGACCATTCTGAATGTGAATATAACTCCTGTGATCTTTCTGTTGGATGTGACTTATCAGCAGGTTTTTCAGGAGATAAAGTTATACTTTCTTAAAATTATAGGTTCATGGGCTGGCTTTGATATTGATCAATTAGTTATGATAATGTATAATAACCAGAACTGTTAAAATAACCTCATCAGCCTTTAAGGCCTTCAGAGATCAACACAGATTCTTATATTTCCTATATAAAATTATTCTCAGCAATGCAGTTACCTTAGATTATTTTTTTGCAGCCCAAGGAACAATTTGTGACATAGTGAATACTTCTACATTAACTAGATAAATACCTCTTCCCAGGTAGAATTAAAAACAGCTAAGTTTCTTAACCTCTCGTAGTCCCTTAAGTAACATTATAGTTTCTCCATGAGCAAACTAACTGGTTAAGATTCAAATTTTCCAATATTTTGAGGTGACTTCCAAGTGGACACAAGGCTATTTTAAGATCTGGATTGCAAATTGTTCTACTTATTGTTGTTCTGATTTGCTTAATGCACCTTATTGTCAAACTGTTGATGCTTTGTACAACCAAATGCTTTAAGTCTCTTGGAAGAACTCATAATGGTTCCTGAAAGACTAGAGGTGATAAATCAAGCTTTCCCACAAGAAGAATAATTTGCTTCAACTGAGATGTTGATTGAAGACAACTCTGGGTGAAGACCATGACTATTACTTACTTCCCTGGAACCTTCTTGATACTCAATGTGGATATTGTCCCTATGATTATAATTTCTGCTATAATAACACCTCTTTCCCCTATGTAGTACATGACACACTAGGGAAATGAGCTTTCCTGTCAATGAGGGACCGAGTATTCTTGGTTAACTCTGTGACAGAGTGATCACTGGTATTTTCCAAGGAAATATTTAAACCAAAAGGAGGAAATGTAAACTGAAATATCTAAAAGAAAGTACTAATATCAGCAAGCTCTAAAATTAGTTCAGGAGGTTATTGGGAAAGTCATATTTATGCATATATACATCCAAGTGAGGTTTGGATCTTTGGAATTTTGTGCTTGTCATAGAAATACATTCTAGAACTTGCCCTACTCCCCCTGCTAAAGTTTGTTTCCATATGATGCTTACCTCAGAATTTCATCACCTGGACTTAACCGATTCTTTTTGAACTAGCCATCACACCATGTTACATAGCCAATAAGAAAAGTTACTTTTGTTGCAGCATGAGGTTTTTGACTTTATAAATTCTCTGTCTTCTTGGAGCACATTACAGGACTTTCCTTGAATTTGTGTCTCCTTTAGACCTCAAATAAATGTTTAAATTCTTTTACAGTATCAGATCTGTATTGGTCAACAAATTCTATATTGGCTGTTTAGATATTTATGGAATACCTTGGATTTACCACAACTTGTGCTGAGCACGGAGGACACACATATGTCAAATAATGTTTGTGCCCCCAGAAGAGCTCACTATCAAGCAGGAGATAGAGGTGTGGGGTTAAATTACTGCAATGAAGTTAGACAGATGGTAGAGTAGATATTTGTATTAAAATTATGCTTTTCAATAGGAAAGTGAATGACCAAATCTCTAGGTTGAGACGAGAGTAATTTGCTGTCCAATACTTTAGGAAGAATAACTTCTACTCCCCATGTGTACTCTCATCACTGGTCAAGGTGGATAATTTTGATATGTTTTTAATAATTTACTCCATAAATTCATGTCTTTAAAACAATGCAACTTGATGTCTCAGAGGTTCTGGGGACTTCTTTGTTGTGTCTGCAACTGGGGCAATCCACCTATATCCAGATGCCATCTGGTGGTACAAATCTCACAATTCATAGTGGGGGAAGCACTATATGGAGACTGGATTGAGTGGATTCTGAGCTCTGGATCTGGGGAACTAGAGGGAGGATATTAAGTAGGATGCTGGACATTCTTAATGAGAAACCTGAGGAAGATACTAAAAAGACAGCTACGCTTTTTATACTGCCTGCTGCCAAGTTTCTTAAGAATCTAGCTGTTGGGAATCCAAGAAGTTGCAAGTGCTTTCTTTTCCACCAACACAAAGATAAAGGTCTAGGAAGACAAGATTCTGTGTGTTGCCTACAAAATAAGTATACCGATTATCATTTATTTTATTCTTTGTCTTGACTTCTGAAAGTAAACAGGGTATTATAAATTCAGTGCACCTGAAAATTTGGTTCTTAAAGAGAATGGTAGACTTCTGGTCAAGTTGATAGAGTAGGTAAATGCTATGCTCACCTCCTCTCATGACCATATCAAAATACAACTAACTTATAGAAAAGTTATGCTGGAGAATCATCTGAAGACTGGCTGAAGATAACTCCTATAACCGAAGATATAAAGAAGGAGCCACATATATACACTGGTAGGAGCGGTAAAGATACCAATCAGGCTGGTTGCACACCCATGTGAGGTGCTTGAGATTCTGGAGGGATATCTTGACTGTGGATGTTCCCCCTGAGGAGAGAGGCATCTCAACTCTACACTAAGCTCCCCAACTCAGAGCACCAGCATTAGGAGAAAGTGTCCCTACAACATTTGTCTGTAAAAATCAGAGGGATTCTATCAGGTTGAGACAAAAGGCTGTTGGAAACCCAGGTGTTCTCTTAAAGGGACCACACACAGACTCACTAGCTCATAAACACTCACTCTAAACTCTAGTGAAGAGACAGTGCCTCAAAAGTCACCAAGGATATTCAAGAAGAAACTGAATTGTGTGGCTTCGTGGTGAGGGCTGGAAGAGACTAAAGTGATGGCAATCACCATTTTTTTCTGTGTTGAGCCTCCCCTCGCCTCCCCAACACAATCTATAGGAGCGTGTGGGTGAGAAATCTAAATCTTCATTAACCTGGATGAATCCTGGAGTTAGACACCACACAACAGATCATCTGCAGTGGTCTTGGACAGTCCTCACACCTAGGCAACCTGAGGTGCAACCCCACCCACTGATATGCCAATACCTGATACATAAAAACAAACCCATGGAGGCAGTCAAAGTGATTTTACTTCTATACAGAATCTAAAAAACAAAACAGACAAACAAAGCAGAAACAAACTCATAGATACAGAGAACATTTTGAGGGTTGCCACATCGGAGGTGATTTGAGGGGGTTAAGAAGGGGAAAAGATTAAGAAATACAAATTAGTAGTTACAAAATAGTCATGGGGATGTAAAAAATACCATAAGAAATGCAGTTAATAATATTGTAATAGCTATGTATGATGTCAGGTGGGTACTAGACTTATTGAGGGATCACTTTGTAAGTTATATAAATGTTTAATCACTATTTTGTTCACTTGAAACTAATATGATATTTAATGTCAACCGTAATTAAAAATTTTTTAAGTAATATTTTTTTTAAATGGAAAGTTATATTTGACTTTAAGGATCCTTCCCATTGTTACCAGTAGTTGGTCCAGTCCATGAATGCTATAGTCTGACATATTTAGAGAGATTCCTGAGTTATATGCTTAGTAGGCAGAATTGATAAGTCTAGTTTTGAATGTTCAGTTTTGTTTAATATAATATTTTGACTTAAAAAATAAAGATGCAACTTCAAGCTGAAATATCCTTCTGCCCTGAGACCAGTATCTTCCAGTATCCACATTACAGACCTCCTTTTCTAGGACCAATTTAATGATGGTTCTCTGAGCTTCCACTGTATTCTGTAAATAACTCAGTCATGACACACTGACACTTTTTCAAGCTTTATTTCACATAATGTGGACCTCCACTAGACAGCAAAATTATTGGGGATAAGAATCAGATGATTAAAAACTCCATGACTCATATGAGTTCTCAGTAAGTTGTTTGAAGAATCAATCAATACCTGAAAATCTTTCCATTAGCTTCTTTAACCATTTTTTGCTTTTCCATTTATTTTTTTTCTTTAGAGTGCTGTTATTTTTTTAAAGAAAAAATTTAAACACTTCAGAAAGTACATAAAATAATGTAACATAATCAATTCTAGAAATAAAATGTTATTTTTTTTATGTATTCTTTATGGGTTCTACTATCTCTAAATAAAAATGTTTTTATCCCTATATTTTTTCATGTGTAATTTTTGCATAAAATAAAAAAAAACATTGTAAATAAAGTTAAAGTTACTATGGACTCCTATCATAAAAATCTCACTTCCAGAGCCAATGACTGGGATTAATTTGTTTTGTATTTTAGTATACATTTTACATATCCATAAAACAATATTTAGAACCTATTATATGAAATTGTTTGGTCAACACTTTATTTGTCCATCCATTCCTTTAACATTTATATATTACATGTGTCTAGAAAATTATTTGCACATTATTTTTGATATATGAATATACTACATGGAATTTATATCTATCTTGTTGGACCTTTAGGTGCATATTAGTAAAGGTACTCTTGGTTCTGCTGCAAAAGTATGGACCTTAAAATTGCATTTCTTAACACAACAAATGTTTATTTCTGGCTCACTTAAACCCTAATGTGTGCCAAGAACCTTCCCTCATCTTTTAAATCCTCTCTCCAAAAGGCATATCTTCCAAATCCATTTTAGTATGGCAAGAAATAGGCAAAGGAAGCACACTGATAATTTGCTCATATTTAGTGGTTATGATTAGTCACATGAACCTAACCTAATTGTAAAACATTCGGGAAAATGCCATGTGTATATAGAATATTGGGACTAAGATACAAGGTATGTCTAAATTTTCATATTCTGGTGCTGCGAACACTCATGCCCTCGTATTCTTGGGCTTACATGTTAGAGTTTCTCTGGAATAGAAGTAGGATTTGCTGGTAGGGCAAATTTTTTGTTTTGCTGGAGCAAACAATTTGTTCTCCTATGTGGTCATAATAAATCATGTTATTTATTTAGATCTGAAACAACATAAACTGGCATTTTGACATCCATTTCTCTATGTTGATTGTCCTACTCGTTTTTTTTTTTTTTTTTTTCAAGTCAGCAACGGAAAATAACATTGTTTTGTTTTCAATGGCACCTTTAAAAGTACTTTAGTCCACACAGATTTTGCTTTTTTGGGGGAGTGAGGAGGCTCTTTATTATTTTATTGATCTATTTCTATGTAAGTGTTGTATTTTCTTCCTCTTTATTGAAATGTGATAGGCAATTAATTGTTTATATTCACATTGTACAATTCAATGAGTTTTTTGTCAATTATAGTTGGCATACAATAATATACAAGTTTCAGTTATATAGCATAATGATCAGAGATGCAGATAACTCTCAAAGTGATCACCCCCACTAAATCTAGTACCCCTCTTCCCCCTTACATATTTATTACAACATTTTTAACCACTTTCCCCATGCTACACTCTACATCTCCATGTCTATTCTGTAAGTATCCATTTGCACCTCTTAATCCCTTTGATTTTTTTTTTTGCCATCCCCCAACTCCTCTCCCATCTAGTAGGCCTCAAAATATTCTATGTATCTGAGTTTATTTCTGCTTTTGCTGTTGTTGTTGATTTTGTTCTATAGATTCTACATGTATGTGAAATCATGCAATATTTGTCTTTCTGTATACGACTCATTTCATTCAGCGTAATACCCTCTAGGTCTATCAAGGCAATGTCTTTTTCTATCCACTTCCTTTTAGTCTGTGTGTGTCTTTCAATCTGAAGTGAGTCTCTTGTAAGCAGCATATGTAGGAGTCTCATTTTCTTACCTATTCAGCCACCTTATCTTTTGGTTGGAGCACTTAATTCTTTTCTATTTGAGACACTTATTGATAGTAATATAGTTATTATCATTCTTTATTCCTCTTTTTGATACATGTGTTTTCTTCTTAAAGAAGTCCCTCCACCATTTCTTGTAATACTGGCTTGGCGTTGATAAATTCCTTTAGCTTATTTTTGCCTGGGAATCTCTTTAGTTGTTCCTTAACTCTAAATGGTTATTTTGCTAGATAAAGTATTCTTGGCTGTAGACCCTGGCTTTTCATCACATCGAATATTTTGTGCCAAGCTCTTCTGTCCTGCAGGGTTTCTTTTGAGAAATCAGCTGCCAGTCTTATGGGTGCTCCCTTGTAGATAAATAACTGCTTTTCTCTAGCTGCTTCTAAGATTCTCTCTTTGTATTTAACCTTTGGTATTTTAATTATGATGTACCTTGATGTGGGCCTCTTTGGGTTGATCTTTTTTTGAACTCTCTGAGCTTCCTTGGGTTGTATGTATATTTCCTTCACCAGGTGAGTAAAGTTTTCCATCATTATTTCTTCAAATAGTTCAACGTCTTGTCTTCCTTCAGGTACCCCTATGACATGGATATTTTTACCTTTAATAGAGTTCCATAGGCTCCTTAAACTATTATTATAGTTGGCTTCTTTTATCTTGCTATTCTGATTGAGTGTCCTTGGCTTTCCCATCCTATATCGGTCATTTGATACTCTTATTTATTAACTTTTTTTTATTCCATTTAATATACTTCTCATCTCTGATAATGTGCTCTTCATTTTGGAATGATTCCCTTTTATAATTTCCATTTCCATTTTTATGTTTTTTATCTCTTTGTTGAAGTTCTCACTGAATTCCTCTATGTTTCCCCTAAGTTCATTGAGCATCTTTATAAGCAGTGTTTCGAACTCTGCATCTGTCAGATTGCTTGACTCTATTATTTCTGGATCTCTGTTCTGTTCTCTCATATGGTTTCTGCTTCTTTGTCTTCCCATTTTGATTGCCTTTCTTTGTCTGTTTCATTGTACTAAGCAAAACTTCTAAGTCTCCCGGTCTTAGTGTAGCTTTGTGTAGTAGGTGTCCAGTGGCACAGTCCTGAGAGGTATTCAGCTGCGGGCCAATTTGGCCCCATCCTGTACATTCTGTTCAGTCTTGTGATATTTCATACCATGCATGTGCATACTACATTCAGGGAATTCTAGATAAGCACATGCACACTAGGCAAAGAGTTATACAGCAGCCAAGTGTCAATAAAAATGACCTTACTTGCCAATCACCTAAGAATACCTATATAACCACCCATCTCAGCCCTCAGCATAATGCAGACCTCTCCCTCTCCCAGGGTTACAGCTCTTCATCTTCCCTGGCTATAACCCATACCCAACTCCAGGGTTATGTATCCTTATTTTCACGTGGTTAGCCAGTTTTAGGTTTGACCCATCTTCTACCGCATAACGTGCTTTTAATAAACAAATATTTCTCATATTCACTGAGTTGAAATTCAATTCCTCATCAATGATAAGGACCTAGTGGTGTGTGTGTTACCCAAACTCTGATCGCCACAACGGTAACAGAAGCACAAAGGGTGCAGGAAGAGCTTTTTATTTCTATACCTTTAGTTCCCTAGTTCTTTCTACCTCTGTGAACAATTTCTAGTTTCCTTAGCCTCTGCAAATTAGAAGCTCTGTTTTCTCAACTTAGTGATATTTTCAAGCATGATTTGAGTTCCTTCTGACTTTTGCTGTAGTATGAAAATTATCTCCAGCCAGAAAAACTCTAGGCTGTAGTTTAGTTCATTCAGTTTCTTTCCCTTTCTTTGTGAATTACAACCCTATGCTTCCTGTGGAATAACGTCTGAAAATAGTTACTTCCAATATTTTCTAGTTCTTATAGCACAAGGGTAATTTTAGAACATCTTATTTCTTCATAGTTAAAGAGCAGAAATCCTCCCAAGTGTTTTCCTTTCATTTTTAATCATGATTATATATTCTGTTTAGTATATTTTAAATTATTTTACTTTTATTTCTGTATTTAGAGTTGTGAAGGATTATTTGATGCTCACTCTCCTATCTTTTTAAAAATTCTCAGACTGCTCACTTAAATTTTCTTCTTTGCAATATCTTAAAATACTTACTTGAGTCACACAATTAGAACTTACATGATTTAATGAAATAAGACTTTCCTAGCTATAAAATTTAAGTAATATAAACTCAAACCATATTAAAGAAAAAAAATATATTGTGTATGTAAGTATTTGAATTTTTAATTTTAAATACTGCTGGGTCCAGGGACCCTAAAATAAATATTTATCTGTTTCTTTCTGTGTATGTCTCTCTCTCCTCATCCCACTTTATTATTATGTCTTGACTCTGCTTCCCCACTTCCCTCTGTACTGGCCTCATTCTCTCCTCTTACAATTACGCTTTCCATGTATGACCAATCACAGCTGTCATGAATAGGGGTTTTCCACTCTCTAAAGAACAGTTTCAGAGAAGTCATTTTATTGAATTTTCTTATTTCTTGTAGCCATTCCAGGATATCCTGTATATTAAAAGGAGTATGCATTATAATTAACCTGGCCTGAGTTATATGACCACCATAAACAGTAGATTTGAAGATAGTTATACAAAGGAACAAATCCTGGTCACACAAGAACAAATAATTCTGTGCTACTTTGTATTTATGTCACTTGTTTTAGTAATATTTGATTTTTGAAATAAAACATACACCCTTCGAAGTCTCAATAACTCTCAAAGCAGAAAATACTCTCAAAAAACCCTAAAATAAAAAAAAATATGAACATTCTAGTCATAGCTTTGTTTCCAGCTTTCTCTTTTATTATTTTCTCAAGATACATAGCTATTAAAATCAAATTGTTCTATCCACTGTCCACTGAAACATATCTGTTCTTTCTTATGCCCCATTTTTCTAATTGCTCTTCCCACTTGGAGTGCTTCCAGATTACACATTTTCTGCCAGTGAAGATCCTACACATTTTCCAAAGCTCAATATATAAAGTCTTACTTAATTATCCAGACTTAAAACATCTCTGTTTCTCTTTCCTCTGAAATTTTTAGTGTGTTCAAGCCATTCCTTTGGCATCTGGTAATGTTAGTTACTTTTTCTTGTGTCTATATGGCTTATTTTACCTACTTGATAAACTTATTTAAGGCAGGTATTTTGCTTTATACCTGGACTGTGAGTAGTTGGTATAAGAGCCCACAGTTTGGTGTCAGATAACTCAGGGTTTGAATTCAAGAACAGCTCTTCATTCTGAGTAAGACATTTCTTGGTCATGTTACTTAATCTCTAAGCATCTATGCTTGTCAAATGGAGATGATGATATTTGTCTTTATTATGTGAAATATCTTAGGTCATTTTACAGGGGCATTTTCATATAATAAAATCTTTTTTTTTTTTTATCCCCTTTAGCAACTATCGGTAGGCCTTATACCCATCCAGAGTAGAATAAATACTTGCTGAATGATTAAATAGTACAGATTAAATAAGAGTCATACTTTATAAATTTGACTTTAACATTTATTTAATTTAATATTACTAGATGGAAAGTGAAAATACAGAGAAAAAGCAGATTATACTCTGCTTGACTTTGCCTAATTGACAGAAAATTGGAGTTAGGGATTTTTTTCAGGACTATGGTGATGATGTTACTTTATTTTTTCTTTATTTCAAATAATTTCTGGCCATATGGTTTTATAATATTTATTAGTAGATAGTTGCTAGACATATTAACAAAATCACCTTCTAAACAGAGTAATCTTCGGTTCTTATTTTTGGCCAAAAATAATAACTTTACTTGAAACAGAGAGAGGAAAAAATACATTTACATTTTACTAACATTGCCATGGCAGAAAGGAATCATGTTAATAATAGCAACTATTTATTAAGGTACTTTACTTACACAAATAATCTCTATAACACAGTAAGGAGTTTAGTAATTCCATTTTTCAGGTGATGAAGTTAATACTCAGAATATAGGTAATTCAAATAGGAAAACTATGGGATTAAAATCCAAACATTTCTGATTTTGTTACATTATTCATACCAATATCATATTACCTGTTGACTAGCCTCAAGAAAATAGCTTGACCAAAAACTCTATGAACTCTACTATGAAACAACTTTGACAGACTACCTATAAAATAATCTCACATTTTTTAATAGAGAACTTTTCATGCCAAGAGAATATCCTTATATTGTTCATCCTTAAGCTCTAATGCCTTTTTTTTTTTACTTATTTGAAATCCCTATCTCACATTTGCAACACAAAATCTTCTCCTCAGTGATTGCAGTGCTGTCACAAAAGGAAGGTTACAAGTTGAGGAGTGAATGAAGCAGCAAAATAAAATAAACTCTTAGAAAATGAAGATATTATTTTTATAGTAATTTATCATGCAATTTATAACAAATCAGGAGGAAAGCAAAGTACACAATCCAGCCCTGTGATATATCCCTTAGAAAATATTATCTCATATAGATTAATTGTATGTGATGTCAATTATTTTTGTAAATACCATATGTGCTATCATTAAAGCATCTCTCACTAAAATTTCTCTTGTTTGGAAATCAAATGATGGGCAGATTTTAGTCTGAGTGCTGAAACAAACAGTGAAGAAAAACTATATTATATATTTTATTTATATGTGACCATATAAATTTTTGATGAACTCTGATAATTTAACTTATTCTTTACATTTACAACATTATACAATAAGTATTCATTTACTTGCATTTTGTTCTCCACAAATTCATAAAATTTTAAAATAGAAATATTGTTTTCTGTAAATTGAAACTCCAATTTCAAATATTAGCCTATAATAGTCACATACTGTGTTTGTGGGAATTAATTATATGCATTTAAGTTTTTATCTGTTCTTATTAAATATATATTATTGCAATGTTCCAAAACATTAATTTATTTAAGATTATTTTGTTACGCAATGATTCTAAGTAGTGACATGTATCTTATTACATACCTATAAATAGCATAAATGAAATATTAAATGAATAAAGTATTTTTGGCTCTAGACTTGTAAAAAGCTAGAACTAAGTTGCTTTAATTGTTTTAATTTATTCCAGACTACTATTTTTCTTGTACAGTCAGAGCGTATGAAAAGAGATCTCTCTAATTGAATTTCTGACATATTTCTATCACAATCTCAATTTTCCGAAATAAGTAAATATTTATGTAATGGAATTTTATTATTGAATTTCTGCTCATCAAAGTGCTGAAAAAAAACAAAACAAAACAACAACAATCAAATAAACATAAAGCAAAGTAAAAAGAAAAAGGTTGGATTTCTAAGGCACCAGAACAAATAGAAATTTAGACCAGTTAATTGAAAGAAATCAAATCAGCTAATTCCTAATATATTGACTGTTGATTGATTGGTTGATTGTGTATGATTGTTTAAATAGAAAACTTGAATAATCGCCAATTGGTGCACATATGAGACTCAGGAGGAAGTTGGGGAAAAATGAAAAAGGTAGCCTGCTGGAGTCCTTTAAACTTATTTCTCCCAGCCCTGCCTGATGTTTTATAAATACGAAGTATAAAGGAGATTCTTCTGAAAGAGAGAAGAGAAACAGAACTTTTATTGTGTAAAGGAAGGGGTTTTGACTTATTTGCTTCTTTGTCATTTTGGGGTAATTCTACCGGTGGTATAAATTCCACATCTCAGTAGGGTGGAATTTTATTTCTTAATCACATAACAATTCATCTCATATATATTCCTGGTCTTGTAGCATTTTAGGAACCCATTTTTCTTCCATTTTGTGGTCAATATTCCTTATGGTCTTACAGTCTTAGTCTTCTGCTTTATGTGTGGCTTTGGAAAGAATAAATAGAGAAGTTACACCCACTTCTTTCTACCTGAGCCCAGAAGTGACATACATCATTTTCTCCACACATGATTTCTCCACAATCATCTGTCCATATTGACTAAAAAAAGCTGGAAAATATAGTCTGGCTTTATAATCAAATAAACAATAAGGTGGACAAAAATATAGCCATTCGCTATCAAAAGTATTAATTGTATTTTCGTTCTAGGAAATATTTGTAAAAGAAAAAAAAAACAAGAAAAAATAAAAAGAAAAGAAAGAAAAATGAAAAAAAAAATTCTGAGACAAGCCAGTAAAAAAAAAATTAGTTGAAAATAGCAAAAAAATGTGGGATAGTCATAATATATTGCCAATTTTCTTCTCTTTTCTTTCTTTTTTTTTCTTTTGACTTTCAAATGATCTTTAATTGAAACATTTTCCTTTGTAGTTTTTAACTAGCTAGGCATTCCACTGCACCACTGTTGATGGCATGTATGATGTCATGAGAATGGCAGCCATCAACAGTGTGGCCCTCAGACTAGGCAGTCCCCAAGATCTTTTCAATGGTTCCAGAAAGTTCTGTAGCTAAAGATCAGTGCCACATCTGTTGAGCAATGTTGACAATGTCATCAAAAGTGATATTTTCACTGTGATTAATGTTTGTCTGCTTACTTCTGTCCTTTGGAGGTCCTTTGAGGACTTGGATGATCAGAGCAGAGGCAGAGGTAGTATCGATCTGTGCTTGTGTGTTCTAAATGGTCAGTTTCACTGTAATCCTCAGACCATTCCAATCACTGGTTGCTTTGGCGATGTCATAACAAACCTTTTTTGGAGACAAACCCAGGGGCCAATCTTGGTGGCCAAGGCAGACATGGCACCTACATCCCCGCTCTTGCACCTCAGGTATGTGACTTTGAATTCACTGGGATCAAACTTCTGCCTCATGGTGGAAGTGGCTAGTTTTGGATGAACTGGAATTCAAGACTACTGTGGAAAGTTGTACCTTGGCTTCCTCCGAGCCAAAAGGTGAAAAAGCCACATTTCGTTTTTCCATTCTTCTCTACAATTTTTCTTTTTCTCATTCTTTTCAATATTTCTCTCCTCTTTGTGATATTCTCACTTAATTTCTCTTTTATTTTTTGTCCTCGCATCCTATTTTTTTGTTTTTTTCCTATTTTTTACTACTTTATCTCCATTATACTCTACCATCACTTATCCTTCACAAAAAAGGATCTTGCACATAAACTTAGGGGTCTTCTGAAAAACCAAACTGAGTGAAGCACATCTGTTGTCTATTTCAGCTAACAACTCTTACAACTAAAATTCCAGGTCAGGCAGAAGGACAAATTGCTCTTTAGGACAGCCCTACAAAAGTACCCAGTGAGCATTGACAGCCTCTCAGGGCATCACAGCCTCTGACTAAAACACAAATTCTAATATAAACTTAGAAGCATTTTGTCCACCCTTCCTTTCAATAAAACAATTTTACTTCATCTATAATATAAGTCACAAGTACCTATCAACTGAGAAATGGATGCTGAATGATACTAGACCAAAATCCTACATAAAAAGGTCAAAAACATCATAAGTATGAGTATACTGTGGTACATTAGCATCCCTATCCAGAGTAACTCATCTGTCGATGAAACAATAGAGATTTACTCATAGTGAAAGAACACCTTTTTTTGCCCTATGAAATGTACTACATGCAAATACTATTAATGAAAAAGAAGAATTACTTTTTATTTTTTCATGCTCAAATTGATTAATTACTTAGTAATTCATTTGTAGCTGTACCTCCTTTCTATTCTGTCATTTTATAGTCAACTTAAATCTGAGAACTTAAATAAATTTAGGCTCGTATTCTCAGAATGTGATGTGTATATATAAATGTATATATACACATTTGACAGCTGTAATTCTTTATAGAATTTATTCACTTGATTTCTAATATATAAACAGTGAAAAATGGTAAGTGAAATTTAGTTTGAGATTATACTTGATAAATTCTAAGAACTTCTACTGAACTCAACTGTTTAGATAATCAGAGATAATCCAGAATCTTCATTTCATTTTCTAGATGATAAAATTGAGACACAGAAAAGTTACCTGCCTAAGGCATGTATCATGTAGCAAAACTGTATATAATTAAGTACTTCTCACTTATGTATTCTAGACTTTTACTCATTGTATCAGAGGTAAATGTACACTCCACAATAACCTTTGTTTGATGTCTCTGCCTGGTTGGTACCAAAATTCTTTTATGATTATACGTAATCTTTTCCCCCCTCTCAAATAGATATTTTTGTAGAAGATCTTAAAAAAAGCATGGTACAAAGATCATATCTCTTTTCATTTAACCAAAATACACAAATTTGTAAAGCAAAATATAAATTTATAAAGGTTATATAAAACTAATTTAATTATTCCATTCTAATATGTTACAGATTTCTTTCCAGTTTTATTGACAAACCTCCTTTTCTGTTTAATTTCGAAACATATTTATTTGTTTCTGAATATAAATTAAAAAGAGACTCACTATAGAAAGTTAAAAAAATACAGAAAGAGGAAACCACGTACTCACATCTCACCCTCCAATAGGTTAAATATTTTATATGAGGTCTTATTGTTATTAGTACATAATTTCCATATCTTGAAATTATATATATATACATATAT
>NW_011888868.1:4139070-4152378 GCF_000151845.1 Pteropus vampyrus | reverse complement strand
TAGTTTCAATTTTAATGAAAGTAACACATACACAGTTTCCATTAGGTGCAAGGAATCATTTTTGGAATTCCACATTGATTTATTTAGTCCTCACAATAATTAGGTAACTTTATGTACCGAAATGCTAAATGAATTGACAAAGATCATGAAGCTGGTAAATGAAAGACCTGAGGATCTGGCAGTTCGACTCCAGATCTCTGATATATATCTGGATACAATCTATAATATACAGTCTTTCTCAAAATGACATAAAAGATATTTATCTCTCTCTATATGTCATAGATACATATATATGTATGCATATATGTGTGTAGACACACAGATGATAAATGGCAGATATAGATAAATGATAGATAAATAGATAGATAGATATTATAGATATTTCAAATAATTAGACATATATTTTCACCATTTAAAACTTACAATCCTTCCTAAAATAGGTGAGGTAAATAGGAGTTAGTCTTGTAACTAGGCTGCCCACATTCTCCATTTTCTTAATGGTCACGTCAGCCTTTAATTACCCAGACCAAAAGTATTTGAGATCAACTTCTTTCCGCTTCTCACAACTCTTTTCCAAAAATCTTTCACAAATACTGTCTCATCACTCTCTTTCCAACTAACAGTCATACATTGTCATCTACCTTTTTGGTCTATCATCTCTCGTGCCTGGATATTGCAAAAGCTTCTTCACTGGTCTTCTTTTGTCTATCTCTTCCCATTTTCCAACTGTAATCAACACAGCATCCAAGATGATGCCATCAAAATATGACAAACTCAATCTTTTTTTCCTTTTGCTCAAATACTTCTGATGTCCACTGTAGTGAAACTGCATCAATATGCCATTAAAGGCTTCCAGCTACCTCTCCAACTTCTTTTAATTTTCTTCTTCACTTCTCTCACTCTTCTGCCAGCATACTGACCTACTTGCTTGTTTCAGAACATGCCAGAAAGGCCTTTGCCCTACTGTTTCTTCCACTGGAATGCTCTTTCTAAATTATCCATTCTACTTATTCTCTCACTTCCTTCAAGCACTCATTCAAACAGTATCTACTTAGTGAGAACTTCCTTGGCCATCCTATTTTTTTTTTTTCTATCTTCCCTATAAACTCTCAGCTTCACACTTATTACTAAATCATGTATAATTTTATTTTTCTTAAATGTATTGAAATTTGTTTTGTTGACTAACATCCGATCTATCCTAAAGAATATTTTCTGTGCATTAGATTAAGATGTATATTCTGCTGTTGTTGGGTGGAATATTCTATTATGTATGTTAGGTCTAAGTGACACATAATATTCTTTAAGTCCACTCATTTAACTGAATTTCAGTATAGATGTACCACTCATTATTGAAAGTGAGAAGGGGCAGAGCAAGGACAAGTAAAAGTTTTTCTATTGCATTCACGTTGATTTTTCTTGATTCAGTGTTTGCTTATTTGCTGTGAACTGTTTGCTGTTTTCCGGAGATCTGACAGAGTTGATTCTGTTAATTGTGTTTTGAAGCTTCAGTGGAAGCATGGGTATTGAGAGCTACCTACAACATCATTTTTCTGATGGCACTCTAAATTATTCTTAAAGCATTTTTTTTTAAGAAATACCCTCTAGTGAAAGTGTTAGAGTCTCAGTGTAGTCAGTAGGGCCTTCCATATCCTTGCCTTACCATTTCATGAATATAGATATATAGGTATACTGATATTGTTAAAGAACAAACTTTAACTGAGTAAATGCAAAGATATAATTTACTTTATTAAATGATTCATGAATTGGGCAGCATCCCATCCAGCAATTAGTAGAACACTTTAGAAGGCTGTACAAATATAACGGTTTTATAGGAAGAAGGCTGTGGCAGGGAAATTTTTAGCTAAATAAAATTTTTTAAAAATAGTAATTTTAGACTAGGATGCCTTTTTTCTGGGTGGAAGGAAAGACAAGGATTCTATCATGCAGACTGCCTCCTCTTCCTTTGGAAGGTGGAGAGGGCCTATGTGACAGATTACCTTACTGGTGCTTGAGCAGAAAATTTCAGACTGGTCAATTAAGACTACATTTTTGGGAGAGGTTGAAACTGTAATTAGATCAGGTATTAAATCTAAGTTTGCTATTATGGACTTTTAGCATGAGTAGCACCATTTGGGGCCTGGGATTGTCTCTTTAACAATATATAGATACAATTTTTAAAGATATTTTATATAAAAAACAGAAGCTACCAAATTCTAATCAACCATATTTGCCATGATAATTTTTAATACTCACTACATCTGTTTCTTTTCATAGCAAAAACAGTTTGCTTTATGTGAGAGCAGATGCATGTGTGATTATTTGCACTGAAATACCCAAACATTGGAGTAAAGCAGCAATTTACAATTGCTGCCTGAAACTTCTCTTAAGTACACAATTAGTGAGCAATGAAGAACTCATTACCTCTTATATCTTTACAGTCAAGGAGACAAACAACTAAAATCGGTGATGTGAAGATGTGTGCAGATAAACTTATATACACATAAACATACATCACATTATTTTGAATTCCTTGAAACTAAAATACATCTGGTATCTTATTAGATACTCTACCGTAGATGAAAATTTTACACAGAAATTGCTTTCGACTTGGTATTTCTTTTTTTTTTTTGGTATTTGTTTCAATTACTTATTTATTTTTGATAAAAGAAGAGAAGAAAAAAGAACAATAAAAGAAACAGGTCATGAGGAGAAAACCACCTTATTTATTATCTGGTAAATCTTGGTCCCATAAATCTCTATGTAGTTAATAGAGATAATATGACAATTACTTGTTAGCAATTCCTCCAAATGAGGTGTTGATCTGTCATTAGCTTTATTCATTTTTATGCAAATGGAAGATACACTTGTTTCCGATACTTTTCTTCTAATCCTTTTTTTTAAAAGATATTTTTAACTTAACTATATGGACTCCAACAACAAGAGGGCATTTTAGCAATCCTGTTTCACTCACTGTGTTCATCCTTATCATGTTATCCTAGAAGATTTTAGATACCTTCTCTTCTTTCAATCTTTATTCTTTCCAACCTCACAATCACTTTTAGATGATGACCTTTCTTCCTCCACTGAGATACTGTGAATCATCATAAGAGAACATCCACTTCCTCCATCCTGAACTTGCCAACTGATATATTCTGCCTTTGTCTTTATTGCTATGCATGAGTCCTTCCTGAGTCTAATCAAGTTTTACATCCAGACTAGATCTCCAGACTAGATCTAAAACTCTAGGCTCATACATGCAGCTGGCTATTCATCAACTATTTGATAATAAACCAGGTGGGGGATTCCTGGTCAAGATGGTGGAGTAGGTAATCACTATGCTTGCCTTCTCACACAATCACAACAAAATAACAACTAAATTATAGAACAACATCCTTGAGAATCACCTGAATACTAGCTGACCAGAAACCTTATAACTAAGGATATAAATTAAAGCCACACTAAGAATAGTGGGAGGGACAGAGATGTAAAATGATCTGGTTCCACAATCACAGGTGGTAGTGAAATATTAGGAAGAACATGTTTACTGTGGAGGTCTCCCTTAAAGAATGAAGGGTCCCAGCCCTACATAGGGCTCCCCAGCCTAGAGCACCAGTGACAGAAAGAGGAGTCTCCACAACATCTAGCTGTGAAAATCAGTGAGGAATCTGTCCTTTTAAGACAGAGGCTATTGGAGCCCCAGCTGTTCCTCTTAAAGGGTCTGTGCACGACTTGCTCATTGAGAGACTCACTTGCTTTGAGCTCCAGCACTAGAGCAGTAGCAAATCGAAAACACCAGGGACATACAGGGAGGAACTGAATTGTCTGGTTTCAGGGTGAAAACAGGTGGGGTAGCTCTCTCAGGACTAAAGTTCTGACAGACGCCATTGTTTCTTTGTTGAATCTTTCTCCAAACCAATCTGCCACACAGGTGGGTGTCAAATCTGAGTCTCCAACAAATTTGCCCCACCCTGGTGATTTCCTGAGGACATACCACACCTAACTCATGCACAAACCAGAACAACTTTCAACAGCTGTTATTCACAGGGAGCTGTCCTTAGCCCACGCCATGAACGTCCCTAAAATATTTGAAAGGTCTACAAACCCAAAATAAGCAAGAGCAGTCCTTGATATTCCCTGTACCTTTTGCTATATGGTTCCCAGCCTGGCAGTAGCAGCAACTGGCCTCTCTTCATAGCATAGCCTCTCCAAGGGTCATCCCAGTCTAGCATAGACAACTACCAATTGCAGATTACTTTTCAGCTCCTACCAGGAGGCCCCTGGGCTGGGCACAGACAACAGCTGACCTTAGGCTGCACCAAATTGACTCCCAAGAGACCCCAGAACCAACATTCCTGGTGGTCAGCTTCAGACCAAGCTAGACCACACCTAAATAGCTCCACAAACAACACATCCAAAGGGGTGACTTAGCAGGCACCAGAGCGTCAATATAGCAAATCCCACGCTGTAGGGTCAGACTCCACCTAAGTGTTCATTTGCTAAAGTCATGGCCATTCCTCACATCCAGTCAGCCTGAGGGTCAATTCCACCCACTCAAGTACCAACAGCAATCAAGGTTCAACTACGGCAAGAGGGCACATACAGCCCATACAAAGGACACCCCTGAAGCACCCAGCTCAGGCGACTAGGGAGATGGTGTTTCTGGGCCCCACAGGAAACCTAATACTTGTGACCACTCTACTAATCCCAGGAGATATAATAGCTCTACCTAATACATATAGCCAAAATGAGGAGACAAAGAAACATGTCCCCAAAGAAAGAACAGGGAAAAACTCAAAAAAAAAAAAGAAAAGAAAAGAAAAGAAAAAAAAAAGAAGAACTAAATAGAGACAAGTAATCTATCAGATACAGAGTTGAAAACATTGATCGACTTTATAAGAAAAATCAACTTAAGGGAGAATAAATGAAGTCAGTGAGAACTTACAAAAAGAGATATAAACCATAAAAAAGAACCAGAAATATAAAAAATGAAGAATACAATAACTAAAATGAAGAATAGATTAGGTAGATTCAACAGCAAACTAGATGAAGCAGAGCATCAAATCAGTGATTTGATTGACAAGGTAGAAGAAAATACCCACTCATAACAGCAAAAAGAATAAAACAAAATTTGAAAAATGGGAATAGTTTAAGGGACTTTTGGGACAGAATCAACTAAAATAACATTCACATTATAGGGATACCAGAAGAAGGAAGAGAGCAAAAAATTGAAAACCTATTTAAAGAAATAATAATAGAACACTTCCTCAACCCGATGAAGGAAATAGACATACAGGTCCAGAAAGTACAGATTGTCTCAAATAAGATGAACCTAAAGAGGCCCACACCAAGACACATTATAATTAAAATGCCAAAGGTTAAAGACAAAGAGAGAATCTTAAAAGCAGCAAGAAAAAAAAAAGCTGTTTATATATATAAGTGAGCTACTATAGACTGTCAGCTCATTTCTCAACAGAATCTTTGCCGAGTAGAAGAAATTGACATGAAATATTCAAAGTGATGAAAAGCAAGAACCTCCAACCAAGATTATTCTACCTAGCAAGGCTGTCATTCATAATCAAAGGAGACATAAAGAGCTTCCCACACAAGAAAAAACTAAAGGAGTTCATCACCACCAAACCACTATTATACAAAATATTTAAAAATCTTTAAGAAGAAGAAAAAATATATATTATAAACATGAATAATAAAATAACAATAACTACATATCTATCTTTAATTACATTAACTATAAATGTATTAAATGTTCCAATCAAAAGACATAGGGCACCTGAAAGGACAAGAAAACAAGCCCCATACCTATGCTGTCTATAAGGGACCCACTTCAGATTGAAAGAAGCACATAGTCTGGAAGTAAAGAGATGGAAAAAGATATTTTATACAAATAGAAACAAACAAACGAAAAGCTGACATAGCAAAACTTATAGCAACAAAATAGACTTTAAAACAAATAGAAGCAACTTAAATTTCCATCCATAGATGATTGGATGAAGATGAGGTACGTATATACAACAAAATATGATTAGAGCATAAAAACAATAAAATCTTACCATTTGCAACAACATGGATGGACCTAAAGGATATTATGATACATGAAATAGTCAGACAGAGAAAGACAAATACCATATGATTTTTCTTATGTGTGAAGTCTAAAGAACAGAATAAATAAGCAAGTGAAATGAGAACAAACAACCTCATAGATTCAGAGAACAAATGGGAGGGTGTTGGGTGGCTGGGTGAAAAAGGTGAAGAGATTAAGAAGTGCAGAACATCAATTACAAAATAATCACAGGTATGTAAATTACAGCATGAGTATAGTCAATAATATGGTAATAACTAAATATGGTGTATGCTTTTGGGTTGGTACTAGACTTATAAGAGAGATTACTTCACAAGTTATATAAATGTCTAACCACTATGTTGTGGACCTGAAACATATACTATTAAAAGTCAACTGTGATTGAAAAATAATAAATAAATAAACTAAATAAATAATGTAAACTAGTTATCTCACAAAGTATTTTTAAGTTTTATTGGATTAAATATAAATAGATAAGAGTATATAAAATATGATTGTACAGTTTAATGAATTTCCAAAAAGACAACATACTGGTAATCAGCATCACAGAAAACCCTTTTTTGTCTTTTGACAACGACTATCAATTTTTAAGTTATTAATATCCTAACTTGTAATATCATAGATTAGTTTTATTTGTTTTATACTTTGTATAAATGTAATCACACAATGGGTACTCTTTTTTCAACAGTTTAATATCATTTGTGCATTCATGATGTCACAATGAGTATAATATACTCATTGTATAAATATATTATAAATCATTGCTGATCATTATTTAGTTTGCTTCTAGTTTTAGGGTACTATAGTAGTGTTGCTACATAATTTCTTGCACATGTCTTCTGATAAAATTTGTACACAACTCTCTTTGGTATGTATCTGAGAATGGAATTCTTAGATATCTGTATACTTTTTTTAGTAGACCTACTTAGATATTTTTTCAACGTTGCATAAATTTATCTTGTTTTAAAAAATATGTAACAGGTCTTTTTTCTTTACTCAAAATTGAATCATTTTCCCACAGACAGCAAACTAGAACTTAAGTGCAGTTTTCAACCTCTCTCAAAAATGTGACCTTCAAACAGTTAATATAAAATGTCCTGATTAGCATTTGTGAGGTAATCTGCATGATAAAACCTATAAAAAAACCTTTTCATTTTGTACAACCCCTGGAGTGTACTCCTAGTTGTAAGAAGAGTTGCTGCCCAATTCATGAATCATTTTTTAAAGCCAATTAGATCCTCAAATTTATTCAATAGAATTTTGTTTTTTAAATAATATTCTTATCAATTTATGATGTAATCTAAAAAATAATACATTCAAAACCAAATTTCTCTTTGTCTCTCACAAACCAGTCTCCTCTAGTGTCATCTGCCATTTAAGTGCAAGTTTATTTTTCTGTTTGATCATTTATGCCAAAAAAGAATCTTGACATCATCCTTAACCTTTATTTTCCTTTCTGCTATATTTTCATTCCATCAGCAAATCATGAAGCGTCTCTTAAAACAAACAAAACCATTAAAAAATGTACATATACATATATATGATAACATATATGTAAACAGTACATGAAATGTAATGTGTATGCATATGGATATATTATGCAATCACTTGGTCTAAACTGCCATTACTTCTTGTCTGGTTTTTAATTGCCTACGTTTTTTCATTCTCTCACAGTCAATTCTCCACCAACAACAAGAGTAATTATAAAACATAAGTCACATGTTGTCCTCATGGAAGTCTCATTCATTACCTTGCCTCTTGTTTCTTATCTTATCTCCTCCTCTACTACTTTCTCTTTTACCAACTATGGCAGATCCTCTAATAATGTTATTTCATTCAACGTTGCTTTATTATAATATTAATGAGAAAAAATATAAATTTCCAGCTGGGGTCACTGTCTCTATGAAGTTTGCACATTTTCCCCATATCTACGTGGGTTTTTTCCAAGCACTCCAGTTTCTTCCCACATCCCAAATATGTGTACGTGAGGTGAATTGGCATGTCTGTATTGTCCCAGTCTGAGTGAGTGTGTATGCGCGTGTGTAAGTGCATCTTGCAATGGAAGGGCATCCTGTCCAGTATTTCACTATTAGAAGTGTTTGGGGTCTTTATTTAGATGTCGGTGGTGTTTTTGTGACCAGGATCTTGATCTTAACTACTATTTATATCGATTAGCCTATAGTAAAACTGGTTTCATTATACATTGTTTTACTTAGTTACAGTTTCAAAAATCTATCAACGCCATTAAATGAGGAATCACTGTACACTTTAGCCACACTGGCTTCCTTGATATTGCTTAAATATCCCAAGCATGCTCTTATCTCTAGTTCTTTGCATATGCCATTATTTCCACCCAGGTATCCTTCTCTACATAACCTCAAATTTCTCAAATTTCACTTCATTAAAAAGTAAATATGAGCCCTTGCAACCCCCTCAGCACTCCCTTTGCCTTACTTTTGTTTGTCTGTGTAGCAATTGTTGAAATAATATTTATTTACAAACCTACTAACACTAGAAAATAAATATGGCAAAAGTGTAACTTTGTTTTATTCTGTTTTCAGTTATCTAAAACAGTGCCTAATAGATCAAGTGCATATGTAAAATGTATTTGTGAATAATTTGTCAACAAGCTCCTTTAATAGTAAGTAATTTTCAAAATAGAGTGGTAACCTAAATACAGCTTTAAGAATTGAAAAATAATTAAAAGATTATTTAATTCAAATTCTTTTATTCAAACTGATAATCACAAGGCAGATACTCAAAAGTATTAAACAATATAATGCATTGAAAATATAGAGTAACTAGAAGATTTTCTATAAGAATTTTCTATAAGAATTCTATAAGAATTCGTAAAAAAGTTATTTAAATCAATTATAAATTAAATAGTATGAATTTCTGATTATTATATAAACTATGTTTAACATAATTCAATATTTCTAAATATTCCTTGGTTATACAAGGTTCTCATTAGACACAGAAATAATTGTTCTAAACTACAATAACATTATGGATTCTAAGACTATTTACATTTCTATGCATCTATGATAGGATCTAGTGACCAGAGATTTCTGAAATAACGTGATTGTGTCAATGACATATCTTAAAAATTTCTCTTGTGACCCACATTAGCACACTTGATTTTTAAAATATTCAGTTTAATTGGATAGCAGTTAGAAAAATCAATTGAGATTACAGTGTTATTTCTGCATGGTTGTTAATAAATATCCAGGCTAAGTTCTCATTCAATACAAATTGTAATACACTGATTTAACAGAAGCAAGAAGACTGTCATCCCCAGGTTTCTCCTTCACTAATTTTCTAATACAGGATATTGCATAGTTAACAATGAATTTCTTCTTTAAAAAAAAAGAAGAAATTCATTGTTAACTATGCAATAATATCTATTATTTTAAATGTGTATTTTTTTTAAATACACATTTAAAATAGTAGAAATACATTTATTGGTCTCTGCCCTCTGGTTGCTGACACAGGGCTTCTAAAATCCTTGTAGGTTCCTAAGTGATAAGAGCACTAGGTGCATCTTTTGTTCTATTGAGCTGA
Organism: Pteropus vampyrus; assembly: GCF_000151845.1. Taxonomy (NCBI): domain Eukaryota; kingdom Metazoa; phylum Chordata; class Mammalia; order Chiroptera; family Pteropodidae; genus Pteropus; species Pteropus vampyrus. The sequence continues at coordinate 4,142,720 of NW_011888868.1, read as the reverse complement.
GTCTGGGTAGAATTTTGGATGCCTCTTAGATGAGAGTGAGTCAACAGAAAGACAATTTTATGATTAGAAGCTTAGAATTTTCAACTCTATTCCTCATCCTCCAAGAGGGGAGAGAGGCTGGGAATAGAATTTATAATTGATCATGCCTAAGTGAGAATGCTTCCATAAAATCCCAATAGCAGAAGTTAAGAAGAACTTCTAGGTTGGTGAACTGTTCACCTAATAGGAGGGTGATGCACCCCAAATCCACAGGAACAGAAACTCCTGAACTCAGGACCTTCCTGTATCCTTTATTATATGCTTTACTAAACTGGTAAACAGAAGTAAGAGTTTTCCTGAGTTCTGTGAGCTGTTCTAGCAAAAAATAAAATCCAAAGGGAAGAGGTCATGGGAACCTCCAATTTGTAGCCAAGTTAGATAGAAGTTGTGGTTAACCTGGGGACCTACTACTTGCAATTGGAATCTAAAGTGAGGGAGAGGAGTGGGCAGTCTTACGGGACTGAACCATTAATCTGTGGGATCTGATGCTATATTGAGTTAGATTGAGTTAGATTAGTGGACCTTGAGAAAGGAAATACTTGCCAAGAAGGGCTTGATGGCTAACTGGGCTCAAATTTAAAAACTAATTTAAACAGGGTTTTGTCATGCAAACTTCACTTCAGGGAAAGGCCTGCACAAAGTTGCCTGACTTTTGAACTGAACTACTAGTCTGCACTGTGTTCCCCCCATCTCAGCCAGCCCTAATGAAGGAGTTCCTGAAATAGTATTTCAACCACTATTACTGAGACTTTTCCCCATTTAATCAGAGCTGTGCAGCCATCAGCACCTTCAGGGAGGCTTTATTCCAACCAATCGAGACAATGTTTTTTGGACCAATCAAATTGCGAGGATTTGGAGTCCTCATTTTCATAAGGATATGCCAATTAGGGACCAGGGCCAAGTCAGTTCCCCTGTGACTCAAGGAGTGCACGATCCCTTTCCACCAAAGATAGAAGACTGCATTTCCCCAGCTGGAGCTGAAACACTAAAAATGAAACATCAGAGATATCTCAGTGGACCAGAACAGAGAAGAGAAGGCAGAACAGAACAGAACAGAACAGAACAGAACAGAACAGAACAGAACAGAGCTTTCTAGTAGGAAAGGGGCCTGATCTCAGGGCCCCCTGACCCCAGATACGCCTCGCTCCAGGGTCTCCTAACAGCCATGATGTTTCACAGCCATGCTGCTCATACTGAGGTATAACACTATTGAGCTGTTCCATGGCCATTTCTTTCTCATAGCCGTGCTTTATCACAATTGAGCTGTTTGTACTGAATAAAATTTCTTTTTCACCACACCCCAAATTAGGGATTCCTGTTGGTGTTAAATTGACACCTATGACCATTGGTTGACATTACAGGGCCACTCAGATGGTGTGGGTAAAACTCCCACATATTTGATGACCACATGTTTCAAAAGTAAAGTATTTTGTGAGAATGTAATAAAGAAAGACATGGAGGCAACCCATAGGTTTTTCTAATGCAATACATTAAGATGTGATAGTGTTAAATCCTATGCTGGCTCAAGTCTCAATCAGAGAAGTAGGAAAGAATCCCGGTCTCTGGTTGTAAGAGAAGAATACTGAGGGGATGGATAGGATGTCATGGAGACTAGAATATTTAAAGAGAAGAGACACAGAAGGTACTAAAATTCAGCTTTTGTACCTCCTCTGCAGGTAATTTTATGACAAGAATTGATATGATATAATTCACAGCAATTATTAGGTATGTAAAACTGACTCATATTCAACCTGTCTTCATCAATTCTAAGCACTTTGACTTTGAACAAGTTACATCATCACTGTAACCTAAAATTGTTCATCTGTAGACTAAGAATAATGATTCTTATTTTATGCTAGGATTAAATAGGAAATGCATTAAAGCTCTGATTATATGGTTGACATTAAATAAATATTAGCTTCCTACTTTTCTTCTATAGATGATTTTAGAAACAAGTCATGTGTCATGTTTCTGAGCCTTTTTTTTTTTCACAAAGGGTAAAGAGGGAGGTTTGTTTTGTCAAAATCAAAATGTTTGTATTAAGCAGACACAGCCTTAGTATGTAATTCCTTCTTTCTCCTGATATTTCACAGAATAGTGAAGACATGGGACTGATAATTAATGAATTTACACATTAAAGTTATTTTGGCCTCTGAAGATGAAAGATATGGTTGAAATTTTAGGTATAGCTCACCAATTTGATGGACATGGACAAATACAAATGATCAACCAACTCTAGCTGAATTTCAAAGCATCCAAAATTAATTGAACCATTAAATACATTTTCAAATGTTTTTTGACTTAAGTTTTTGTGAATCAAAGTTAATTTTAAAAGAATTAGCTATATAGTTTGAGTTAATTTACACTTATATCATCAAAATGCCATTTCGCAAGCACTTTAAGCCATTTTGAGTTCTTCTAATATGTTTAAAAGCCTTGAAAAAGTATGTTTATATTTAGAGAAAAGGGGATTATATGTATCAACAACAACAACAACAACAGCAACAACAACATCAACAACAATACCCTTTCCCCAGGCACGTAATTCTTAGAAAACATTTGCAGTGGGTCTTTCTCAGTGGCATCACAGGTAAATTATGACCCTTATGCAAAATTAAACACTCACCTCTTCCTCCATAATACAAAACAAAATATTTCCATCATTATTTTCCCCTAAGCACAAAAAAGGTATACTAGGAAAGTGAGAAAGATCTTACAGGGGAAGAATTTAGAAGAAGAACAAAATTTATTAATTAAAAAAAGAAAGTAAAAAATGTAATAGTGGGAATAAACTCCTGAAAAATATAGACAGTGCTCTGCGTCATTGTAAGATGCTTCCTAGTTGTATGTTTCCATAAACTCCTCACAGCTACTGAAGTTCTGAACAGGTATCTACTACAAAGTCTACCTTAGCCCAGAATCAAAAGGCGTAGTTTCTAGACCTACCTCAGTTCCAAATATTATGTTTCTTTACTCTTAAATACTTGAGTGCTTATCCTGAAACTAAAACATTTATTTTCTTATATAAACCAATAATTATCAAAATTCAGAAATTAACATAAAAAGAATAACACTATCTAATCTGCAAACTTTATATTAATGTACCAATTATTCCAATATTGCACTTTATTACCAAAGGAGATCCCAATTAATGTGTTGCATTGAGTTATCATGTCTTTTTAGCCACTTTAAATCTGAATGGTCCCTCAGTCTATTTTTGGTTATCTTGACATTACTCTTGATGAACATTTTAATTTTTTTAAAGAATTTTCCCAGTTGAGGTTTTTCTGATAATTTTCTTGATATTACATTTTGAGTAGAATTTTTGTAGTAATAGTATGAATTTTCTGATGGCTTTTCTCATTGCATCACATGAGGAGGCACAGGATGCTGACTTGAACAAATACTGGTAACGTTAGCTTCAATCACTGTGTTATGTGGTTTCTTTCAGGTTTAAATTCTGTAAAGGTTCTATGTCTCTCTTTGTAATTAATAAGTAGTTTGTAAGATGACACTATGAAACTACACAAATATCTTTTTATTTCTCAAATTTTCACAGCCTAGTTTTAGCATCCATTGATAATACTTATTTGAAATAATTATTATGATGA
>NW_011888868.1:4135742-4138605 GCF_000151845.1 Pteropus vampyrus | reverse complement strand
ATAGGGTAGGTTTTGTTATATTACCTTCCTTTAATATAATATCAACTAGAATTTTATCCAAATCCTTCAGCCAGTCTCACATTTAGTCTTACAACCACTAGAAATTATGATAGTAGGAAAAAGAGAATTTTGGAGATTACCTAATTCAATCCCAAAACTATCTAGATGAAGAAATTGTTTCCTAAGGAGGTAATTTATTTAAGCTTCTCAACATGGTAAGAGAACTCTTAGTGCTTTGCCTCACATTTAGTCAAGACTTGCATATTTTTCACTATCTACAGAAATTGATTTAACCCTCACACAGAAAAGGAATTTAGCATCATCTTAAAAATATAATGTATAGCTTTTTTTCTGAGACTTTATATTTCCAAACAGAGGAGAGGATCGCTTTAGGTCAATATAAAAACTAATTTTTCTTTGAAAATTTATAACTCAGTGATAATAAAAAATATGAAAATCAAATTTAATGATATTTATTCATCTAATAAAAACATGTTATCCAGTATTGAAGCATAATTATATAACCCATGAAAAAGATATAAAGGCATATTCTTAAAGACGTTGTTTTAAAGAAGTAAACTTCCAGAGCACAGAATTCAATGTTCTATAATGCTGAGGAGTGAAATGAAGAGTGAATGATCACAATGATTAAGCTCTCTAGCTATTCTTTCTATTACCTGATAATATTGGAAAAAATAATGAGAATAAATCCACACAGCAGCGTTTCTATTGCTGATTGAGGTGTAGGAGCAACATATTAGCAAAAATAGAAAGAACATCAAATAAGTCATGTGGCCTCATTGGAAGGATCTGGTTGGGCACGAGTTGGAATCTCAGTCTGTCTTTTAATATCTGTATGATTTTAACATAAAATAAATATAAGCCATATTTTCCTCGGTTACAAAATAAGGGTGATATACACTAAACAACAAGCTGTAAACAGAACCCTGGTGGGGAAAGTCTTTCAATATTTGTTAGAGGAATACATTCAGTGATAGAAAATGGAATGAATATACAGAAACTTAAGCTGAATGCTTGAAGATGGAGTTTTATAGAAGCCAAATGACAGAAGAATATTAATGTTCTAGTTTGACAAGGCCACAGCATGTGTTGAGGTGGTAAATTTTATTTGGGAAAAAATAGTATTATTATGAAAAATATTATTTACATGTGATTAAGTGGAACATATATATTAGTGCTGAACTTATTACTTTTTTTAAGCTTTTAAAGTGATACCTTTAAATATTATTGATGGTAGAATTGCATTCATCATGTTATACCCTTGGTCTTAATGAGCATTAGTTCAAGAAATCCACTTGAAAATGTAAAAGTTTAGTAATATTCCAAATTTGGGCAGAGTAAGGAGATGTAGAATCTATCAATAATTTAATAGAATTAGGTGTAACATATTTCATTCATTTAATCATATGCCTACTGTGTTCCAATAATTATGCTAGAAACTAGGAATATAAAATTGAACAAATATAAGCTTTGGGAAAACTTTTTTGAGAACAGTTAGGAAATATCTCCCAAAATTAGATATAAACATTTTTTTTCAACACAGCAATTTCACTGAAAAAATTTAACCGAATTATCTCCAGATAATTGTAGAAAGGAATCCAACATAGTATTATTTATAGAATAAAATAAATGTAATTTAATTTACTGTTTACTCGAATAGTGGATGGCTTAACTACTTTCTGCTACAACTGTAATGATAGAATATTCTATAGAGAGTAACAAGAATTAGGTAAATTTTATTATAGAAGGGAAAAATAAACTGTATATCATTATTACATAATGTAAATATGTGTGTCTGCCACGTGTGTATTCTTTTACCCAAAAATTTATATAAGAAACTGTTAACTGTTTACTTATAAAATTAAATGTGTGGTCCAAGTAAGAAGAGAGATTTTTATCACAATTTTTAGTACCATTTGAGGTTTTTAATACATGCACGAATAGTATTATTTTTTTTAAAAAAAGAAACGAGTATCAAAAAAAGATAAAGATTAATATTCCATGATTTAAAATTCTGTCTATTATTTTATCACGTGTCCTCCTTATTAGGAGCTATGTGACCACTTTCTTCTAGAATCTGAATGAGCCAACACATAGGAACAAACCTATCCATGTGACTTCCTTCCTCTGTTAAATGATCTATTCTGTGTAAGATAGAAATCTTATTACCACTGCTAAAAACAAAGAGAGGCTCCTCAAAGACATTGAACATGAAATGATAGAGATGAAGGAAGAGAAATGAAATCTGGAGACTTTCTTATTTAACAGCCACTATTCATCAAACTCATGTGAGAACTGTCCGGGGGCTTCTTCCAACCTCTATCTCCATTCACACAATTTCTCTTTTCTCCTTTTAAATTAACATTTCTTGAGTTAGATTTGTGTGACAGAAGGAACAAATTTCAAAATTTTTGACTTCATGAGTTTTTTTTGTTCCTGAACTTAATACAGAAATTTAGATTCAAACACATAGTTTAGTCATTAGCTAAATAATCAGGGTCCATATCTTTCAAATAAATAAGAGTGAGGGGAGACATGATTAATAAAGCCAGAGGGAAAAACTTGCAAGAAAATATAATAAACAGAGAACATAGAAAAATACAGAAAAAATAACACTACCATGATTTTTTTTCATTTCATAAGAGATTATATATATAATCTTGTAGAAAAATTAGCTCAATTTCTTTTATGATTGTAGATGTAAATTTCTGAAATAAAATATTACTAAGTTTATCCTAGCATGGCATGAACAATTATAGTATCATGTGGGAATGCAATTTCTTTCTAAAAATCATGAAGTTTATTAATGTAACCCACAATGTTAATATGTTAAAGAAGAAAA
>NW_011888868.1:4132710-4135692 GCF_000151845.1 Pteropus vampyrus | reverse complement strand
GTTGAGGTGGTAAATTTTATTTGGGAAAAAATAGTATTATTATGAAAAATATTATTTACATGTGATTAAGTGGAACATATATATTAGTGCTGAACTTATTACTTTTTTTAAGCTTTTAAAGTGATACCTTTAAATATTATTGATGGTAGAATTGCATTCATCATGTTATATCCTTGGTCTTAATGAGCATTAGTTCAAGAAATCCACTTGAAAATGTAAAAGTTTAGTAATATTCCAAATTTGGGCAGAGTAAGGAGATGTAGAATCTATCAATAATTTAATAGAATTAGGTGTAACATATTTCATTCATTTAATCATATGCCTACTGTGTTCCAATAATTATGCTAGAAACTAGGAATATAAAATTGAACAAATATAAGCTTTGGGAAAACTTTTTTGAGAACAGTTAGGAAATATCTCCCAAAATTAGATATAAACATTTTTTTTCAACACAGCAATTTCACTGAAAAAATTTAACCGAATTATCTCCAGATAATTGTAGAAAGGAATCCAACATAGTATTATTTATAGAATAAAATAAATGTAATTTAATTTACTGTTTACTCGAATAGTGGATGGCTTAACTACTTTCTGCTACAACTGTAATGATAGAATATTCTATAGAGAGTAACAAGAATTAGGTAAATTTTATTATAGAAGGGAAAAATAAACTGTATATCATTATTACATAATGTAAATATGTGTGTCTGCCACGTGTGTATTCTTTTACCCAAAAATTTATATAAGAAACTGTTAACTGTTTACTTATAAAATTAAATGTGTGGTCCAAGTAAGAAGAGAGATTTTTATCACAATTTTTAGTACCATTTGAGGTTTTTAATACATGCACGAATAGTATTATTTTTTTTAAAAAAAGAAACGAGTATCAAAAAAAGATAAAGATTAATATTCCATGATTTAAAATTCTGTCTATTATTTTATCACGTGTCCTCCTTATTAGGAGCTATGTGACCACTTTCTTCTAGAATCTGAATGAGCCAACACATAGGAACAAACCTATCCATGTGACTTCCTTCCTCTGTTAAATGATCTATTCTGTGTAAGATAGAAATCTTATTACCACTGCTAAAAACAAAGAGAGGCTCCTCAAAGACATTGAACATGAAATGATAGAGATGAAGGAAGAGAAATGAAATCTGGAGACTTTCTTATTTAACAGCCACTATTCATCAAACTCATGTGAGAACTGTCCGGGGGCTTCTTCCAACCTCTATCTCCATTCACACAATTTCTCTTTTCTCCTTTTAAATTAACATTTCTTGAGTTAGATTTGTGTGACAGAAGGAACAAATTTCAAAATTTTTGACTTCATGAGTTTTTTTTGTTCCTGAACTTAATACAGAAATTTAGATTCAAACACATAGTTTAGTCATTAGCTAAATAATCAGGGTCCATATCTTTCAAATAAATAAGAGTGAGGGGAGACATGATTAATAAAGCCAGAGGGAAAAACTTGCAAGAAAATATAATAAACAGAGAACATAGAAAAATACAGAAAAAATAACACTACCATGATTTTTTTTCATTTCATAAGAGATTATATATATAATCTTGTAGAAAAATTAGCTCAATTTCTTTTATGATTGTAGATGTAAATTTCTGAAATAAAATATTACTAAGTTTATCCTAGCATGGCATGAACAATTATAGTATCATGTGGGAATGCAATTTCTTTCTAAAAATCATGAAGTTTATTAATGTAACCCACAATGTTAATATGTTAAAGAAGAAAATGGTAATCCGGATCAGTGTTCCTTGAACATCAATTGAAGTTCGGCAGGATATTGCTGTGCACAGCAGAACTTTGGGCATTTCTGATATCTCCTCAGTTAATGCAGTAACATTTTCTAATTGTTGCAGAAACCAGAAATACTGACTCTTCTTTCACAGCATGCTCAATTGCTTCCTATGGGATATTGCTGCTGTCTCTGGTTGAACATCAAGTCTAGAAAGAAGGCAAAATAAACCTTGTAAGATTTAAGACTAATTATTTTTAAGTAGTTCAGATTGTCTTTCGAAAACAAAGCAAATGTCTCTCTTAATGGTGAAATGGTGAAATCCATTGCATTAAAGTCAGAAACAAGAACAATAAGCTAGTCGCTCCAATATTACTCATTATTGTTGGAAGTTTATGTCTATGTCAGCAGAAATAATGCGAGTGGATGTGATTGTCTCCTCAACAATCAAGAAATAATTGCATAATGTGCAATGTGTGTGTGTGTGTGAGATCAAAGGAGACAGTAGCAAAATATAACTACATAAATAAATAATGGCTACGTTTATGTCAACAGCAAATAAAGAAAAATGCAATGTAAGAAATGTCCCAACGCAGTAACATAGATTTAATATGAGAAAGTAAACAATAATTGTGAAGACCAGTATAAAGAAAATACTAAACTAACTCATCAATATAAAGAAAATTGGAATAAATGGAGAAACATTCTGCATTCTTGGATTTATCAAAATTTTATGCAGAATGACAGTAGATGGGAAATTAGTATGTGATAAAATCAGTATTTCAATTCAGTGATAGTAAGATAAATAATTAAATCAAAGCTTTTAGGTCAAATATTCAGTGGAGTTTTGATATTTGCTTGATATTTTAACAAAACAATTCTAAAATTCACCAGGAAGAACAAATTCTGTAAAATACATAAAATAATTTTAAAAGAAGAATAATTAATCAGTATTTATCCTAGAAAATTCAAGTTATGTTATAAAGATATATTAATTAGTATGCCAGTGTGGTATCCATAAAAAGAAAAGGGGAGAGTTTGAAGAAACATGGTGGAGTGAGAGATGTCTCCAGATCACACCCCTTGAAACTACAATAAGATGAACATCTAAAACTCAACAAAAAAACACGGAAACTGCACACCAGCACATCTGAGAGTGGGATCTGTGCAAGGGAGTTGCCACAGGTCAGAAACCCGAATGTGGGGCAGTGGACTTGGAGAAATA
>NW_011888868.1:4129964-4132660 GCF_000151845.1 Pteropus vampyrus | reverse complement strand
AAAAAACACGGAAACTGCACACCAGCACATCTGAGAGTGGGATCTGTGCAAGGGAGTTGCCACAGGTCAGAAACCCGAATGTGGGGCAGTGGACTTGGAGAAATAAAGAAGATGCCTCTTGCAGTCACTGGAGCTCCCTGTAGGAGGAAAGAGAGGGAAGAAGGTATGGTGAGTTCACTGAAAAACCCTGCCTGGGAGACCTATGATCTCCACGTGGCCGGTAGCAGGGCCCAGTCATCAGAGCAGAAAGCAGAAAAGCAAGACAGAAGAGTAACAATAATTGATTTTTACCAGCCATGGTAGCAAAATCAAGGCTGAGTTGCAGCCCCCAATCTCCAACACAGAGGGCTTCTTGCCCCATACCCTCCGAGACTGAACACAGCGGATTCCTAGGGGAATCTGAGCAAACGCTGCTGAAACAGTCGATAACACTGACAGGGACTGAGACTGAGGGTAGCGAGCGTGACTAAATATCTATAAGAAAATAAAAAGGCATTTTTAAGGCTTTATAAAAAGCAAGGATTCAAGAGTCTTAGACGCCACCTACTGGAAATCAAAAGAAAAGCGCCTTCTTTGCAACAGGCTGAAGAGAGAACTTTGTATAATAAACCTTCTTTAGGGAAAAACAGCAGAATACACTTCCTTTAATGACCAGGTAGAGAAATAGTCCATTAAACACATGAACAACCAAGGTGACAAGGCATCTCAGAAAAAAAGGAAAAAATCTCTGGAAAATAAATTTACAGACATAGAAATATGCAACTTAAAGGACAGAGAATTCAGGATAGTACTTCTGAAAAAACTCAGTGAATTCTGACAGGAGTCATATCAACAATTTCAAGAATTGAAAAAACAACGAGATGAGCATAATGAGTTCCTTAGCAAGGAGAATGAAACTCTCAAGAAGAACAGAATAGATCTTCTGGAGATAAAAAGGCAGTTCAAGAATTGAAAAATGAAATGGCAATCCTGGGAAATATAGTGGACCAAATGGAGGATAGGATCGGTGATATTGAAGACAGAAATCTAGAAATAAATCAGAAGGAAGAAGAGAGAAACTGAAGAATGAAAAAAATAAAAGAGAAATACAAGAACTAGCTGATACCATCAGGAGAGGAAATATAAGAATAATGGACATTATTGAAGGCGAGGCAAAGGATCAGAGACTAGAATACATTTTCAGACAAATAGTTGATGAGAATTTCCCAAACCAAAGAATGAGGTGGAGCTTGGAATTCAAGAAGTTGACAGAACACACAATTATCTCAACCCCAAAAGGCCTTCACCAAGATACATTTTAACAAAGACAGAAATCTCAGGGCAGCCAGAGAGATGAAAACAGTAACTTATAAAGGAAAACCCATTAGATTATCATCAGACATCTCAGCACAAATTTTATAAGCCAGAAAGGAGTGGAAACAAATATTTAAATTATTAAGTGAAAGGAACTACCAGCTTAGAATAATGTACCCAGCTAAGTTCTCCTTTAGATATGAAGGAGAAATAAAGACCTTTCTATACATACAAAAATTGAGAGAATTCTTCACTACAAGGCCTGCCCTATAGGAAATACTGAAAGGGGTCAGCTCACCTAAAACAAAATGACCAAAAAAAAACCCATAATTAGGAGTAAGATGATCATCAGGCAAATATAAGCAGAGGAGTGCAACCCTTACTAAGATGAGGGCACTTTAAGCTAAACAATAAGACGAGATTTGCTATAGCAAGATAGAAAAGAACATTCAGCATACATAGGAACAAATGGAGACAATGATGATTAAAAGGGGAGGATTCAAAGTTCCAAATTTGCAAAAGACAATGGAGATAAGGCACATACAGAAGAAAAAGGATGACTGTATATGCATAATTATCCTTTACACATTCATAATGGTAAGCACAAACCAAAGATTGAAAACTAAAGTATATAACTTAAAATGAAAAGAACCAGAGGGAACATCCACAAAAGCCAACTAAAATAAAGAAAACAGAAACACAAGGACAAGGAAGCAATGGAAATACCGAGCTACAAGAAAGCAAAAAATAAAATCGCTATAAGAATGCCTTCTATTTCAATAATTAACCTAAATATAAATGAACCGAACCCACCAATAAAAAGGCACAGAGTTGCAGAATAGATCAAAAAACAAAATCCAATCATATTCTGCCTCCAGGAGACACATCTCAGCTCCAAAGACAAATATAGACTCAAAGTGAAAGAGAAGAAAATGATATTTCAAGCAAATGGCATTCAGAGAAAAGCAGGAGTAGCGGTACTAATATCAGATGAAATAAACTTCAAAATAAAAAAAGATAAAGAAAGATACTGAGAGACACTTCATAGTGATAAAGAGAACCAAGAAGACATAACACTTATTAATATCTATGCTCCCAATCAGGGAGCCTCGAAATGTATAAACAATTAGTAACAGAGCTAAAGGGAGAAACAGACTGAAACACTATCATAGTAGGGTACCTAAATACCCCACTGTCAGATATCAACAGATCATTCAAAGAGGAAATCAATAAGGAAATAACATCCTTAAATGACCCATTAGACCAACTGGACATAACTGACATTTACAGAGCCTTCTATCTCAAAATAGCTGCTTATACATTCTTCTCTAGTGCACATGGAACATTCTCAAGGATTGACCTCATACTAGGACAAAAAGATAGCCTCAACAAATATAAGAAGG
>NW_011888868.1:4085616-4129829 GCF_000151845.1 Pteropus vampyrus | reverse complement strand
ACAAATACGTGGAGATTAGACAATATATTACTAAAGAATGACTGGGTTAGAGAAGAAATAAAAAGAGAGATCAAGAGATACATAGAAACAAATGATAATGATAGTACAACATATCAAAACTTTTGGGACATGGCAAAAGCAATCATAGAGGAAAATTCTTATCATTATATGCCTATCTCCAAAAACAAGAACAAACCCAAATAAACAACCTAACACTTCATCTTAAAAAACTAGAAAAGGAAGAACAAATAAAGCTCAAGTTCAGCAGATGGAAAGAAATCATCAAAATTAGAGTAGAAATAAATGAAATTGAAAACAAAAAACAATAGAAAAAATAATTGCAACAAAGAACTGGTTGTTTGAAGAGATTAATAGAATTGACAAACTCATGGCTAGACTCACTAAAGAAAAAAGAGAAAGGACAGAAATTTAAAAAAAATCAGGGAAGGAAAAGGGTAAATTACAACAGATAGACAGAAATACAAAGGATCATACAAGAATGCTATGAAAAAACATATAACACCAAATTTAATAACCTAGAAAAAATGGACCAGTACTTAGAAACATACAAACTTTCCTAGATTGAATCAAAAGAAATGGAAAATCTAAATAGAAAAATCAGCAGTATGGGAATTGAAATAATCATCAGAAACCTACCAAAAAGTAAAATCCAGCACCAGATGTCTTTGCCAGTGAATTAAAACAAATATTCCAAGATTTAATACCTGTTCCCCTCAAACTCTTCCAAAAAATTAAAGAGGAGGCAATACTTCCCAACTCATTTTATGAGGCCAATATTACCCTGATACCAAAACCTGGTATAGATAACACACAAAAAAAGAAAAACGCAGACCGATATCTCTCATGAATACAGATGCACAAATCCTAAAAAAAAATACTAGCGAACTGAATATAGAAACATATTAAAAAGATTACACACTATGATCAAGTAGGCTTCATCCCAGAGGCACAAGGATGGTTCGACATTCGCAAATCGATTAATGTGATACACCACATAAACAAATTAAAAAATAAGAATCATATGATCGCATCAATAGGTGCAGAAAAAGTCTTCAACAAGATACAGCATCCATTTATGATCAAAATACTTAACAAAATCGATATAGAAGGGCCATATAGGACAAACCTTTAGCCAACATTATACTTAATGGTGAAAAAATTCAAACCTTCCCTCTTAGATCAGGAACAAGGTAATGCTGTCCACCATCACCACTATTATTCAATATAATATTGGAGGCCCTACCAAGTGCAATCAGACAAGAGAAAGGTATAAAAGACATCCAAATAAGAGTCACTATTTGAGGATGACATGATTCTCTATGTAGAAAACCCTAAAGACTCCACAAGAACACTACTAGACACAATAAGCAAATAAAGTTTCTGAATATAAAATCAATGTTCAAAAGTCCATAGCTTTCATATACTCTAATAATGAAGTTTCAGAAAAAGAAGTGGAAAAAATAATTCCTTTCGCAATTGCAACAAAAAGAATAAAATACTTAGTAATAAATATAATGAAACAAATGAAGGGCATGTATAATGAAAACAATAAGACTCTATTTAAAGAAATCAAAGAAGATACAAAGAAATGAAAAAATATTCCTTTTTCTTGGATTGGAAGAATCAATATAGTTAAAATGATAATATTACTTATAGCATTATACAGATATAATGCAATCCCCATAGAATTAAAAAAATACCATCGGCATTTTTTAAAGAAATAGAATAAAACTCATGAGAATTGTATGGAAACACAAAAGACCCAAAATTGCCAAAGCCCTCCTGAGATAAAGGAACGCGTCTGGAGGCATCTCTCTGCCCAACTCCAAATTATACTACATAGTGACAGTAATCAAAACAGTGTGGTTTTGGCAGCTAAACAGACACACAGATCAGTGGAACAGAACTGAGAGTCGGGAAGTAAACCCCTATTTATATGGGCAAATAATTTTCACCAAAAAGGCCAAAATCATACAGTGGAGAAAGAAAAGACTCTTTAATAAATGGTTTTGGGAAAACTGGGAAGCCACCTGCAAAAGAATGAAACTAGACTGTTGTCTATCTGCACACACCAAAATTATCTCAGAATGGATTAAGAAACTGAATATAAGACCTGAAACAATAAAATGCATAGAAGAAAACATAGGAACTAAAATGAAGGACCTGGACTTAAAAAAGATTTTATGAATTTGAACTCAAAGGCAAGGTAAGTAAAAACTAAAATAAATAAATGGAACCACATCAAACTAAAAAGCTTCTGCTCAGCAAAAGAAATTGTCAGCAAGATAAAGAGAGAACCATCTGAATAGGAAAATACATTTGTAAGCAACACTTTCGATAAGGGTCTAATATCCAAAATATACAAAGATCTCATACAACTCAATTACAATAAAAAACAAATGATGCAATCAAAAAATGGGCAGAGGACCTGAACAGACACTTCTCCTTAGAGGACATACAAATAGCCAAGAAATATTTGAAAAGATGCTCAACATCTCTAGCTAGTAGGGAAATGCAAATCAAAACCACAAAGTGATACTATCTACACCTGTTAAAATAGCTATAATCAACAGGACAAGTAATAACAAATGTTGGAGAGTATGTAGAGAAAAAAGAACTCTCATACACTGCTGGTGGGAGTGCGCATTGGTACGGCCACTATGGAAAACAGCATGCAGGTTCCTTAAAAATCTAAAAATTGATCTACCATATGATCCAGCAATCTCTCTACTGGGTAATTACCTCAAAGACTTGAAAATCCATATTCGAAAAGATATTTGAACACCAATGTTCATAGCAGCACTATTCCAGTGGTCAGGACATGTTAGCAACTGAAGTGTCCCATGATAGATTATTGGCTAAAGAAGCAGTGGTACATACAATGGAATATTACTCAGCCATAAGAAGAGATGAAATACTTCCATTTGTAAAAACATGGATGGACCTCGAGACAATCATACTAAGTGAAATAAGCCAGACAGAAAAAGTTGAAAATCACGTGATATCACTTATATGTGGGATATAAACCTAAAAGCATCAAATGAACAGGACAAACAATCAGAGATTCATGGACATGGACTATAGACTAGTGGTTACCAGACGGTAGGAGGTGTGGGAAAAGGAATGAGGTAGACAGCGTAAAGGGGGTTGAATATGTGGTGACACAAAGAAATCTAACTATGAGAGGTGAGCACACAGTTATATATATATATATATATATGTATATATATATATATATACATATATATATATATATAGTGTTTAACTATATATATAAGGCACACATATATATGCCTTATTGTTAAAGTGTACAGGTGAAACATTGGATTTCATCAACCAGTGTCACCATACAAAAAATATGCGTACAATCCTTCAAAAAAAATTAAAAAAATAAATGCTAATCAATATGCTTTGGAAAAAAAGAAAAAGGACAGATTACAAAATTTAGCAACGGATTTAACTAAAAAAAGAAATTTAGAGTGTATTAAAGATTCCATTTTAAATTAGTAGAAAAAGAATACATTCCTTAAAAATATTTAGGTCTATATTTTGTAAAACAAAAGTTCTATGGCTATTTTATAATTTTCACCAAAATATATTGTAAATAGACTATATATTTAAAAATATTAAATAATGTTCCAAATCTACTAGGATAAAATTTAGACTGGAAATACACATACAGACACACACACACAGAAAAGTTTACAATATTAAATAAGTTTCTTTTAGGATTGACAGTTAAGTAAAAAGCACAAGGGAAGAAAAAGATAAAAAGTGAGGTAACAAAAGTAAATCACTCTAATATTTAAAACATTTGATAGATATTTTAATACCTTTTTTATGAAAGTAATGAAAATAAATTTTCATGTGCTTTTTTTTTTTTTTTTCCCAAATGGTTAAGCTGTATGACTTTGTCCAGAAATATAATGTCTGGTAGAATATTCTAAGGAACTTCTAAAAAAAACAGAGAAGTTATATACATAAGTTTGTTTGTTGAAATACTGTTCAAAAATGGGAAGAAATAAAGAGGATGCATATTCTGTCTCTGTTGGTCTGTCTCTATGTACACGAATGCATACACACATTATTGTTTAATTAATTAGTAGTTATATAAAAATGCTATGGCATCATTAAAGTGTCATTTTATATCTTTATTTATTGATACTGTAAAATATCCATGATATATTATTATGAGTAAAAGGTTATGACCAAACACTATGACTATAATTACATTAATTTTAAAAATATTTTTATTTTACATAAAATAAAACAATTTTTAAAATATAATAAGTACCTTATATTAATGCTCAGTATCATTGGATTTTGGTTTAATTGGTAATTTTTATTTTATTTTTAATACTATTCAATATTTTAAGTCTTAAATAAAAATGTTATTTTAATAAATAGTAAATTATCAATAATTATAATTGTTTTACTAATTAGAAAATAACAAAGCTATTTCTCTAAGTTTCTAGGAATATGTAATATTTCTCATATTGAGAAAAATTCCATCTTGAAAATATTTTTCTTTTTTTTTTAATTATGTGCTATTCTTTTTGTTCAGACTGACAAAAGGCTCAGAGGGATAGTCACTTTCAATTAAAAATATTATTTTAGTCCTCATGTTTTGCTTTCTTCTCTTTTTAAATTTGATATCTTTTTTTATTTTTTCTTTTTGATGTTTAGATCAATTCAATCATCTTATTTTACATATATTTATTATATCACTTCAAATTCTGTTGGAAAGTGTTCAGAATGTTAAGACAAAGATAAATTTTCTAATAGGAAATGGTATACATTTCATATTATTCCACATATAAGATTTTATGATTGAGTTCCACTTCTTTGTATCTCTTCCTATCAAAAAAAGAAAATAAAGTCACATTAGCCAAGAAGCTAAGAGAGAAAAGTTTATTTTTGATCACAGACAAGTTTGTGTTTACCAGCAGTACATTAAGTGCTTTAGAGATGAAATTTTCAAAAAGCGAAATGGTATGAGAAAAAGGACAGTTTTTCTATCAGTAAAGGTAGATTTTTAAAGAAATTAAAAAGTGGTATTCTCTATTTTCAAATGGTCCTCTTGGCCCTTTGTGAATATGGATATATCTTCATTATAATTATTCTGTATATCTTATGACATTTATAATGTTTAAAGAGCTTTCCTTTTTTAATTAAATCAAAATCCCTGTGAGGTAGTCATTGTTATACCTATTTTCCTAATTAAGGTAGAGAGACTCAGGTAGGTCAAGTGACTTGCTCAATATCAAACACATAGTAATATTGGCAGAACTTGATTTTTATGTCAGTTTTTTTTATTATTATTTATTTTTTTTACTCTAGCTTACTCATCAGCATCATTTTCAATGATCAAACTTTAGGAATTCTAGAGTTCTTAACATTGCATGATTCTAACTATATTCCCAATTCCCAACAGAATTATGATGCTCACACTGTTAGCTCACGTTTTGAGTCTAAGCTGACCTACAACTTTAAATGATTTGATGTAGGACTACACTCAAAAGGAATGTGTGTCTTTCAGTCTGCATCCCAAATTTTTCCCCTTTCAGAATTTATTTTATCTTTATTCTTTGATATTTCTTAATATCAATTAATTCCCCACAAAACTTTTTAATGAAAATTGCAATACATTAAAGGTAATTTAAGAGATCTACTTATTTTAAATTAAATACACTGGATGAAGAAGTTCTCTTCAAAAATTTTTTTAGATGAAATATGGACTTTGAGGTCACACATACCTAGGTTAATTTACTATTTCCAACAATTAGTGTTTTATTTCTGTGGGCAAATTCCATGTTCACTTCAAACCTCAGTTTCCTCACTTATCAAATAGAGACAATTCCAATTCATGGTGCTGTTGTATGAACCTAATAAAAAAAATATGTTTATAAAACACTTAATCTAGTGTCTGGCATACAAGAGATACAAAACCAATGGTAGCATAAAAAATCCAAGTGAATTTAATAAGCATGATAGAGAGATTTCTACCTGCATCAACTCATACATACTCTATGATAGAGAATGACTCTGCTATGAAGTAATATGATGAGAGAAATGATAATGACATAGGTCAGCATACTAGATAGAAAGAGATGGACTACTGAAAAGGAACATTCAAAAAGGGTTTAATAAAGAAACCACTTAGAAAGAATTTGCACAGAAGAAAGAAAATCCATGAAAATGGTGTCATATCTCCTGATCGTATAAAATCTTCACTGCCCTCATCTGAAGGAACAAGAGACTGCATGGTTACCATCAAGAATTGTAGCTGGAAGACAGGGCTACTGGACAGGATTTGTGATCTCGACAGACCGCCAAAAAACTACATCCAGGAGGAAGGAAGATAGGGATAATTACTTCCTTTTTGTCCTATAATCTAAACAAAATCAATTGAAGGTGAGATGGAAAGACAGCTAGGTTGCATAGGTCCATAGAAGAAAAATTCTTGGACACTGACTGAACAATGGTAAACAATGAATCTTAGGAGTCAAATGGAGAATATATAACACAAAGGTCTACAAAATTTCACACATAAATATTAGTAATAAATTAGAGTTGGAAAGGAAGAAGAAAAGTTATTTACTTGCTCTTCACTGTGTAGTATTGCCTATGGAAAATTTTGGGTAGAAGAGGTGAAGGACTGTAAAATAAATATAAAACAAAATCAAACATTATAAAAAAATCTTAAAGGGGAGTTATAATAGTGAGGAAATAAAGGAAAATAAGAAAAAATAGAACCATTATTTAGAAATGGCCAGGAACAACAGAAGAGAGTAACAAAACAGAAAGATGATAGCCATGTCTTCTAACAGAATTGAAAAAAAATAGAATTGGAGTGGATTTTTGTAGTTGGAAAAAAAGTTTAGATTTACCTCTAACTTAATTTTTAGTAGATCCCCTTTCAGTGTATTCCTTTTTTTGTAGATTCATTAAAATATAATGATAATTAGTTGCTCATATTTACATTGTATAATTCATGAGGTTTGTTCAATTATAATCGGCATACAATAATATATTAGTTTCAGTTTACAGCAAAGTGATTAGAGCTCTATACAACTCACAGAGAGATCAACCCACTAAATCTAGTAACCCTCATCTCTCTTACATATTTATTATAACATTGTTGACTATTTTCCTTATGCTACACTTTATATCTCCATGTCTATTAAGTAACTATCCATTTGTAATCCCTTTGCCCTTTTTCACCATCTCACCCAACCCTTTTCCTATCTGGTAGCCCTCAAAATACTCTCTATCTATGAGTTTGTTTCTGTTTTTATTGTTGTTATTATTTATTTTGTTCTTTACATTACACATGTACATGAAATCATTTGATATTGGTCTTTATCTGACATACATCATTCAGTGCAATACCCTCTAAGTTCATCAAGGAAACATCTTTTTCTCTCCCCTTCCTTTTAGTCTGTGTGTGTCTTTTAATCTGAAATCTCTTGTAGGTAGCATATATAGGGGTTTTGTTTTCCTATCCATTCAGTCACTCTATCTTTTGGTTGGAGCATCTAATTCTTTTCCATTTGAGGTACTTGTAGTTATTACCATATTTTATTCTTATTTTTGATGCAAGTAGTTTTTGTTTGTTTGTTTGTTTTTCTTAAAAGAGTTCCTTCAACATTTTTTTGTAATATGGGCTTGGTGTTGATGAATTCTTCTAGATTTTTTTTTTTTTGTCTGAGAAGTTCTTTATCTCTCCTTTAACTGCAAATGATAGCTTTGCTGGATAAAGTATTGTGATTGTAGAGCCTGGGTTTTCATCACGTCGAATATTTAGTGCCAAGCCCTTCTGTCCTGCATAGTTTCTTTTGGGAAATCAGCTGCCAGTCTTATGGGTGCTCCCTTGTAGGCAACTAACTGCTTTTCTTTTGCTACTTTTAAGATTCTTTCTTTGTATTTAACCTTTGGCATTTTAATTATGATGTGTCTTGATGTTGGTCTCTTTGGGTTCCTGATTTTTGGGACTCTCTGAGCTTCCTGGTTTTTTATGTCTATTTCCTTCACCAGTTAGGGAAGTTTTCCATGATCATTTTTTCAAATAGGTTTTCAACTTCTCGTTCTTCCTTTTTTTCCTTAAGGTACCCCTATGACACAGATATCAGTACATTTAATTTATCCCATAGGCTCTTTAAATTATTATCATAGTTCCTGGCTTCTTTTTTCTTGCCATTGTGGTTAGGTGTCCTTGGTGTCCCCATTCTTTATATCAATGGTTTGATTATCTTCTTCATCCATTCTGTTAATTTCCTCTAATTATTCTTCATCTCAAATAATGTATTTTTTATTTCTGACTGATTCCCTTTTATAATTTCTATTTCCATTTTTATGTTTTTTTTTTTATCTCTTTACAATAGTTCTCACTGAGTTCATCTACACTTCCCCTAAGTTCATAGAGCATCAATATAACCAGTATTTTCAACTCTGCATCTGTTAGATTATTTGACTCCATTTTTCCTGGATCTCTAATTTGTTCTTTCATATGGTTTCTGTCTTCACGTTTTGGCTGTCTTTCTGTGTCTGTTTCTATGTACTAAGCAAAGCTCCTAAGTCTCCCAGTTTTATTAGCATGGCTTTGTGTAGTAGGTATCCAGTGGCACAGTCCTGAGAGGGGTTCAGCTGCAGGCCAATTTTTGCTTCAACCTGTGTCCCTCCAGGGCCACTTGTTAATCTTCAGCAAGCAATCCATAGATGCTGTCCTTATAATTACTCAAGAAGCCACACCAGAAACAGAGGTCAGCTGCCAACAGTGTAGATCTTGGAGCTGTTCAGCAAGTGACATGGGACTTGCCAAGAACACGACTGGATGTGGGTTGAGTGGGGCTGCAATCTGTGTGTGGTGGAGCTTCAGGGAATCCTTTGGACAGAGTGACCTCTGTTATGCATTTTGATGACGTATTAGCTATTGGCAGTGCTGCTTCCGTACACTGAGAGGGGTATGGCTCAACAGAGGAATAATGGATACTACTGGGACTTCTTACCAGGAGAAATCCTTGTCACTGGCCTTCACTCCAACAACTCAGTGTTCCCCCTGTAAGTTCTTGGTGTCCCCCATAAGCAGCTGATCCAGTGCTGGTGCATAGAGAGAGTGAGTCTGTCACCATCTAAGTCTAGTTGCAGACACAGCCCCTTTAAGAAGTGTCTGCAGGTGCAATTTGCAGCTGCTATAGCTTTTGTCTAACTCAGCCACTCGGGACTGGCAACTTCCCATCTTCTCTCCCTCCTACCTCCTACCATGGTACGGTGATTTATTATTTCTCTCCCTAGTTGTAGGGCTTCTGTTTATCTAGACCCTAGGCTACTCTGCTTGCCATTTGCTACATGTTTCTGTCATAACTTTGATGTGGTTACAAGAGGGAATGAACAAAGCTTCTGTTATCAATGCCATTTTGCCCAGTCCAATCGGTGTATTCCCTTTTAACACCATTATATCTAATTCACCTTCTTCAGTTTATTTATTTATTATTTATTTATTTATTTTCAATTACAGTTGACATTTAACATTATGTATATTAGTTTCAGGTGTACAGCATAGTGGTTAGACATTTACATAACTTACAGAGTGATCCCTGTGATTAATCTAGTACCCATCTGGTACCATACATAGTTGTTACAATATTATTGACTATTTTCCCTATGCTGTACTTTACATCTTCATGACTATTTTGTAACTGCCAATTTGTACTTCCCAATTCCTCTATCTTTTCACCCATTTCCCAACCCCCTTCTCATCTGGCAACCAACAGTTCTCTGCATCTATGAGTTTGTTTCTCTTTTGTTTGTTCATTTATTTTGTTCTTTAGATTCCACATATAAGTGACATTGTATGCTATTTGTTTTTCTCAGTCTAACATATTTCACTTAGACCAGCGTTTTCCTCCCAATACACCTGATTCTGACCGTTTTGTTTGAAATTACACTCTACTTCTGATCTCTATACACTGTTAACTTTTTCTCAGTACCATCTCTATAATATCATATAATTTACTTCTTCACATATGTATTGTTCACCATCTGTCAAGCCATATAAAAGAAATTTCTAAAAGGTCATAGCTTTTATTTATAGATAGATGTATCTTAAAGTCTTAGTACAGCACTAGCATGTAATAGGTGCTTAATGAATGTTTGAATAAATGAATAAGTTACTCCCAGAGGCTACCTATATAGCAACACTACTTAAGCAAACTGTTTCACAGTATCTTCCCATTTTGTAAGCTGATTGGCTTATTTTTCCTCTGACAGAGTGTCCACAAGAAAAAATGATCCTCACTTCTTTGGATAGGTTTTTCTTATTGTGAACCAAGTGGCCATATACAACTAGATTCTTATGCTGCTTATACACTTTTGACATTGGGTAAGACATGTAGCATCTCTAAACATCTGGAAAATTAAAATAATAATTCTGTATTCCTGGGATTGAGCAAAATACCAGTCACCGAGTTGATAGTAAATCATTATTATATGTATTTGCTTTTCACTTACCTTCATGCTTTTGTTTAAAAATAGATAACAACTTTAAAAAATCTATTATTTTTTTTTATTTTTTATTTTTGCATCGTATGAAGCAAACATTGGAAACATACCTTGAGGCAAACCTGTACCTGGAAAATATTCCTCTCATCTTTACAAGTCTGATACATAAAAAACTTGGCAAATAACCAGACATGCAGCCATTGGTTTAGATACTTATCCGAAATTACGTCCTAAGCATTCTGAAATTATCTAATTGTTAATTTCCAATCAAGGGTTATTTTGTAGAGCTTGATTCCTGTCTGGCTCCCACAAAGTTAGTAGACTTTTAGCTTCAACACAGAAATGCAAAATAGTCTCATTTTTGGTATGAGATAAGACTTTAACAGTTGTCATTTTTTACTTTTTATTTCAAAATATATTTTGAGACCAGAAAATTTGGCCAAGGGTCTTAACTTCCTTTTGTTAATAATCACTTTCTAGTGGGTGCCAGTTTATGTTGATTTTATACTCTTCTTATAAAACAAATGAAAATGAAGTTTTTTTTAAAATTTTACTTTTTAATTAAAAAAATGTTTCTATGTTCAAGTAAAATATTAGTAACTATATTATATATTATCCAATGGCGGGGAAGGGAATGGCATTGATTTTAAATAAATCAGCCAAGAGATGGTTAACTTGATCAAGTGGCAAGAAATAGGTTCTGGTTTCTATTCTGGACACACAATTCAAAAATCTAATATGTGAATGTATTTTAATCCTAATTTTGCAAAGAAGAAAATGAAGACTTACAAACCTAGGTGTAGTCTAAGTATCTAAGTAAGATACTAAGTAACTTCATATCTGAGACAATATCTGAAGTCAAGTGTCTTGAATTAAGACATTTACTCTTTATCATCTCTTGGTCTAATTATGCTACTAAACTATTCAGAGGAAATTTAAAACCCTGTGAATATGATGGGATATCACTCCATTGGATGTTTATCATATTACAAAAAAATAGATGATGTAAATGCAGTTAAGATCTCCAATCAATTAACTCTGAGGCAATCAAGAAGAGAATATCTAGGATAGGTTTGACCTATAAGATAAGCCCTAAACAAAAGGATTTAGAAGCTTAAGAGAATCTCCAGCTGTCCTGGAAAAAGCCAGCCACAGGAAATGAATCTGCCCATAACCACATGATTTTGGGAGATGATCCTAAGCTTCAAATGAGATCCCAGCCCAGGCCTCCACCTTGATCTCAGTCCTTGTGACAACCTGAGTCAAGGACTCAGGTAAACTGTGGCCAAGTGCCCAAACTTCTGACCCACAGACAGTGGAAGATAATAAATGAATGTAATTTTAAGCCACCAATTTTGAGGTAATTTATTATGCATAATATAAAATAAATATGTATTAAGTAAAGATCATAATGCAATAATTGGATAAGTCATATAGATGCAAAGTGTTATATATTTAACAGCACGTTGAACACATCTTTTCCACCCTCTTATCTTAATTTTTCTCACCTACAAAAAGAAGAGACTTAGACTTCATTTTTACTTTTTCTTCCTGTCAAGTTGTTTGCAGCTTTATATATCTGATAACTGAAGTTTCAAATCTTAAATATGAAAAAAAAAGATGAAACTATGAGGAAAAACATTTCTTTCAATATTCTAAAACTCTTGATTATAGGCCTCTTCTCCATTTCAGAGTTGCCCCATTGTTACTTTGCTTCTTCCTGTTTCTATGGCCTTCTTTAAAGCAGGCCTCCACAAATACCATGGTGTATTGATTAATACTGTTTTAGGAGGCCCTATCATGAGGCTTTACAATTAGGTTACAGATGCAGAAACTTCCCTTTGTGTAAGATAACTATTTATAATACTTTAAAAAAAAAATATAGAAGTCAAACTAGGATCAATTAAAATGAGTAATACACAAAACACCTAGAGAGAATGACCTTCATTCCAATAACTGTAAATCTGAGAATAAAATATCTTGTGAGTTCATTTTCAATTAGATTATTTTATGTGAAAGTTCAAATGCTCAGAAAATTTTTATAATTACAGATTAAATTATTATTTGTTTTAGGGTTAGGATTAAGTGTTTTCCCTTCTCCTTCAGTTTCCTTCTTTTCCCAGATTCTGGAATACACGACTAAAGAGGGTATTTGGTAATAAGTCTTATATCACAAGGAAAGAAGTTACTTTTTTAGCACAATTATGCTGTGAGAATACTGATACCGACAGTGTAAAAACCCCGATTAATAGACATCTATATCTAAAAGAACATATCCTTGTTTATATTTTAGTAATATTATCCTGACTGCGGAGTATGGATTAAAAATGAGAGATGGATAGGCCTGAAGGGAAACCAGTTAAGAGAATTTTTCAATAGCTGTTAAAGGTGATGGTGAATTAAACAGAATTAAACCAACAGGTATAGGGGTGGGGAAAAAAAGCATATAATTCAAATGACCCTAGACTGACAGGGTTTGAGAATGATTAGCTAAGAAGAGTCATAGAGAGAAAAGTCAAGGTGGTGCTTAGGTATCCGTCTTGACAAAAAAAAAATGATACAGACAAAGACAAAAAAAATCTCAGAAAGGAAGTTCAATTGGTGATATAAAAAACTAAACTTTATGTTTTTCTCCATTTTAAAAAATGTTAACTGCCTATAAATCTTCCCAAATTTGTCTACTTGAGAATTAGAAATATTCATCCAAACCTAAGAGGTATATCTGAGTTGAAGAATATTTAAATATCAAGATTTGTACAAGAATTAAAATTATAGGAGTTGATCATATCAGCCAGGGTGAATAGGTTATATGAGAAAAGAGGCCAGAATGCAATTTTTGATAAATGGGCAGAGGAAGAGGAGCCTTCAAAGGACTTAAGAAAAAGGAAAATAAGCACAGTGTTGTGTCCCAGAAGTCAAGTGGATGTTTCAAGAAAAAGAGAAGGTTGACAATTTCAGATACTGCTGAAGGGTTTAGTAAAGACAGAGATATTCCTGTATTTGGTGTTGTACTTACTTACAGGTTTTCATAAATATTAGTGTGATAAAAAGTAAATTATGTCTATCACTACTTCTCTGACTCATGTGGCACAGCTATCTTCTGAGCAAGTTGGTTTACTTTGTGGGTACAGCTAGACAACACATTCAAATCTTCCCAGTTGGGTGAGGTTATATGACTGAATTCTGAGAAAAATAAAGCCAAATCATAGACAGAATTAGCAAAAACCATTTATTTATGAGTTTGTGCTGTAAGAGAATCCATCTGGCATTACTTTTGTTTCAATAGGGTTTCAAGGATGTTTGAAAGAAGAGTGAGGTTTATAGTGTCTTAGTCAGCTCAGACTGCTATAATAAAATATCATAGACCCAAGGGCTTAAACAATTGACATTTATTTCTCATAGTTCTTGAGGCTGGCAAGTCTGAAATCAAGGTGCTGGCAGATTCAGTTGCTGGTAAGGCTCTCTTTCTGGCTTACAGATAGTCACCCTCTAGCTGTGTGCTCACCTCATCTCTCTTTAGTGTGTGCTAATGGAAAGAGGAAGAGAAAGTAAGCTCTCTGGTGTTTCTTCTCATAAAGGCACCGATACTCTTCCTCATGACCTCATATACACCTAACTGACTCCTAAAGACCCCGCTTCCTAATGTCATCATATTGGGGGGTAGGGGTTTATCCTATGATTTTTTTTTTTTTTTTTGAGGAGGGCACAAACATTCAGCCCATAACACAGAGTAAAAAATAGAAAACACTGAGCCAGTTTTTGATTGGCAAGTAACCTATGAGTTTGAAATTTGGATCAAGGAAAACTTTATAATTTGCCCGCCAGTAAAGATTTGAAAATCTTTGCTTGGTTGCGAAGTGTTAACAAGCAGTTGAGATATTTCAAAAGAAGAAAGGTTTGTTTAATCTAAGAGGCAGATAGTTCTCTGTGGCTGATCATTTTCAGGATCAAGTGAAGATCTTTTTGATGCTTTTTTTTTTCTTTTTTTTTTTTTGCAGGCAAACTATCGTGAGGGTCCTTGAGGGGGACTGAGGTTAGCTAGTAAGATAGGCAGGTTCTCAGTTCTAAGCAATGATAGATCATGGAATAAAATGAGATGCTACTTAAAAGCTTGGCTTGTGAAAGCTCCCAGGCTTGTTTCTCTATGTTCTTTGTTTCTCTTTGCTTTTGCTCCATTATCCTAAAACCTCTAGGCAAGACCAGTTCATTTAGATCCCTTGGGGGAAAGCTTCATTAGGAATATCATTTGGGGATTTCCACAAGAGAGATATAAGCTTCTATTTCTTTTAGTCCTTTGGATTGGAGGTTTATCTTTTTCCATCAGATAATTTTCTGTAAATTACTTTATAGCATTTTTATCTGACCTAGATTTTCCTTACCTTTTAAAATTTCTATAGGAAGCATATATTTTATAAGAAAAAATAGTTTATAATCTGAAAACAAATTTACATGAAGAAGTTATTGTTATTAAGTTTTAGTTTCTTCACCTTTCAATTGTTTTTAAGGAAATTTGCAAAAATTCTATATGACTCCTCACATCCCTCTATTAGGACAGTGTATGATTTTTAAGACCAGTTACCAGAATTAAGGTGCAAGGTGAGCAGAGCATTTTCAGGGAGGCTGACAATATAACTGAGTGAAACACATGCTACTTGCCATGATGATTGTAGATATTACATTAAGTGAGAGAAAGAAATAGTGTGAAATTAAAAACAAAGTGCTGCACAAGCACTTCTGTTTTGTTGACTGGAATGTCACATTCCTTCATGTGACTAGTCAGTCCCACTGCCTTGGGTGGAATAAACCTGAAGAAATGAGTTTAAAGGATTTGTGTTGTCTTGGTTCTGCATGTCAAACTTTCAGTTTTAGTTTTGCAAAGTTTTGAAAACAGCAAGTTATTTTATTTTCATCACCACAAATTGCAGACTACTTGGTAGCAGTAACTTCTATTTTTCTTTCTTTTTTTTTTTTGCATCTCTTGCAACATCTGGCTTATTTCCTTAGACACCTGAGTCCCTTAATATATTTTGTTCAAATAACTTGGATCAAAATATAGCTATAATTCCAGGGACAGTTTTCAATTACTAATAAATACATAAATTATCTCATAACGAAATTATCAGTCTTCTTCCATTTCAAAGATTAATTCCAGAAATCTCATTTATCTATCCAAATATTTCAAAAACTATTATACTAGTAACTAGAATCTATCATAACCATAAGTTGTATATGACTATACAATGTTAGTGACCATAAACGAAACATCCACTATTTATTAATTAAATAAAATTTGTATAATGCCAAACTACATAAAAAAAACACTATTATAGAAACTAGGGATATAACAATAAACAAAAATGACCAAAGAAACTAGGGATATAACAATAAACAAAAATGACCAAAGTCTTACCCCGCATCCTGCTTAACTTAACTTTGCATGAGAACAATATTTACTGCTTAAAAGATATAATTACTAGTAAACCTCTCCATTTTGCGCAGAGGCATCACCCTCTAAACATTATATGTGAACATATTGAAGCTTAGAGAAGTGATAAAACTTGCTTAATGTCACTCTAAGTGACAAGAGTTCTAATTTCATCCCAGGCATACCCTAGTTTCAGTCAGTACTCTGTACTATGTCCATTGTCTATATACAAAGTTGATTGAAAGTTATAAAAAAGACTTTAATGATAGACATGCATTATGCTTCAGATTAGTTGACAATATTTATTGCTGATGAACACTCTCATCATCTTGAAACTATTGTTTCCTTGTTTGCACCTCTGACTGTACTTACTATCTCCATTATAGTTCTCAGGGTTCTTCCTAACATATATATATATTTTTTATTTTTCACTCTATACAACTTCTTTCAGATGAAGTTCATCTATCTGTATACTGTTAATTACTATGTATCTTATGATGGAATCCAAATCTATACTCAGACCACATTCCTGAATTTCACACCCATGTGTTAAAATGACTATTGGACATCACTATTTAGATCTTCACAAGACATATCACACATATTTTATAAAAATAGAGTTGTTACAGCTCCTCACTACTCTCATCACCACAACCATACACACACACACACACACACAACTACTGCTCTTTCTGTATTGCCTAAGGAATGACATCACTGTCCATCCAGTTGGGGGAAAAAAGTATAAGTTAGGCCTAACCTTTATTTCCAATAGCTACTTCATTTCCAAGTCATGCCAATATTACTACTTTAATACTTCTTAAATACACCCACTATCTACAACCTCATTCATATATTAGACATATTATTCTGTGAACTATAGAGCCATGGGCAAAGGCCTGACTCAAAGCCATCAGGAGAACTAATTTTTTTTTTTTAAAGTGTGCTGATTTCACTTTGGTTCCTCTGGATTTCTGTGATGGTTTCTGACAATATCTTAGAGTCTTGCCTAAGACTCTACCTGCAGTCAGATTTGATGAGGCTCTCATACGTACCAAAGTGAGCTGAGGGACTGAGGCCAATTGGAACTGATAAATGGTCCAACAATTCTGTTGCCAGGAGGTTCTTAATGAGGTGTGCTGGGATGGGGAGATGTTCAGTTACCAAAAACATCTAAATTAATGATCTCGAAGTAGAAGAAAACAGTGCATCTAGCAATTTGCTGAGGATAATAAATTGAGGAATTTTGAGCATACTGGTATGAGTCTAAAAATGGATTTATATTATAAGACAAATTTTTAGCAAGTGATTCAACTTTCATATTTGCAATGGAATAGTTCTGAGAGCCAGGCTAGAGGATAGTATTATGTAATGCAGATCCTCAAGGTGAGATATTTAAAAGAATAAGTGGGAATTCTTTAATTTTGTCAGATTTTTCAACTAATCATCACACTATTTATTATTTTCCAAAACAAAAAGAGATGAAAATAATAATGGCTCAGGAAGTTGAATTAAAGCCATAGCTATTCAGTGGCAGAGGTGGTATTATAATATTGATTGCTTAATTAATGCTTTAACATTATTGCAAATAATAAATCTGGAGGAATAAACTTAGAAAAACCAAGTGCTCAATATTTATAATAATCTTCACCCCATATTTTTATTTTGTTTTACATAGAGCCCTACATTGACTACTATTTTACATTTTGTGTTTCAGAGGAAGTTTCTTTTTCCTGGACTGCCCAGTTACAATGAGTTTCTTAGTGGTTATAAGAAGACTATTTAAATGCAATGGTCAGAATAATGCCCTCCTCTCACCAAGAAAATGATGCACACATCCTAATCCCCAGAATCTGTGAATATGTTAGGTTACATGGCAAAAGAGACTTTGCCAATGTGATTAAGTTTATAGACCTTGATGTGAGAAGATTTTCCTGGATTACTCAGGGTGTCCAATAAAAACTCCTGAACCCTTAAAAACAGTGCACTTTCTCAGGTTTCATTCAGACAGATGAAGAGGAAGGAGAGTGGGAGGAGTACTCTATCCACCATTTCTCAGGAACAAAAGCCAAGAAACATAGGTAGCCTCTAAAAGTTGATTATGATCCCCAGGGGACAACCAGCTCAAAAAAAGAGGCTGAATTCTGCCAACAGTCTGAATGGATCTAGAAGTGGATTTTCTCCCAGAATCTCCAGTAAGGAATGCAATCTTGCCTGTACTTTGATTTCAGCCCATGGGACTCTATGTAGAAGAGGCAGCCAAGACATGCTAAATGTGAGTTTGTGATCTACATAACTGTGAGATAATAAATAGGTGCTGTTTTTAGTCACTAAGTTTGTGGTATATTGTTACAGCTGTGATCAGCGGCCAGTATATTGTACCAAAAAATGACACAATAAATGTAATTTTAGATAGTGAAGTATTGCCCCTACTCATCCATATATAGGCTAGAAACCAATGAAGGCACAAAAGAATGTTGACCTTTGATTGCTTCCTCTGAAGTTAGATATTGCTTAAAGTTGGTTATGGTCTTTTTTTTTTTTTTTTTTTGTCCAGCCATTTATAAGTGTTGCAATTATACTTCTTTAAAAAATTGTCATTTTAATGACAAAAGTATTGCCTTGAAAAAGATTTGACAATAGAAAAGTGTGCAAATTTGAAGTTAGAATGTTTTATCTACACTATCAGCTTATGGAGTAATGGTAATTTATCCCATAGAGTTTTCTTTTATTAATTAATTTATTTAAACAGGTAATATATTATTGTTAAAGATTCAGAAAAATATTATTACAAAATCTCTTCCATGTCTGTTCCTTCCACAACTCAAATGGAGAATTACATTGTTATATTTATGTAAGTTCTAAAGATTTTATACGTATATAAGTACTAATATATATTTATTTTCAGTTTTACTCAATTTTAACATATTGTGCATATTGTTCTATATTTTGATTTTTAAAAAATCTTAATATACATATTTTGGAGAATGTTTATATCATCACATAAAGTTTCTAATTCAAGTAGTATGATTGAATAACCACTATATTCAGAACAAAAGAGGGTCTCTTTCATCAATAATCATTATCTGATAATGGAGTATAGTATAGTGACTATGAAAAAGTCTATGGAATAACATAGATCTTAATAAGCCCCATGAGGGGCCATAGACACTAAGCAGCATAAAAAAAAATCTCAATAGCAGAAGATCATTTCAAAATAGGAAATGTTCTTATAATTTCATAGTTAAAACAAGTAATTTATGATCCAGGTAAAATTCTGGCTATACGTCTTACTGTCTTATTACTAGATGATTTAGGAAAGTAAAAATAATTATGTTCAAAGTGGGCAGGGAAAGCCTCTCTGAGAAAATGGATTTGAGTAGAGACCTAAATGGAGTGTGACAATTAAGTATGTCAAGTCTCACAGAAGAGCATTTCAGGCAGAGTGTGGAGAATGTGGTGAGATAGATAAAAAGGCCAGTGTGGCTGAAACACAGGGAGAAGGAAGAATAAAAGGAGGTGAGGCTGAAGAGAAGAGAGGCCGGCTCAGGTTAAGTAGTGTGTATTTAATCATACATGAGGTAGAAATTCATTGAAATATCTTTGAGGAAATATGATGCATATAAAGGAGCAGCATCGTGTCTGGCTCATGGTCAGTATAAAACCTGATGACTTTTATTCATATTTATTTTATAGAATAAGGTTGGCATGGAAGCCTTTGTAATGGATTTTCACAGGACCTCGATAAGTAAGTGTAGATTATACAAATAATTTTATGGTGTATGAGACTCAAACCAAGTTTGAAATCTAGTTAGTTTAACAGTAGCAGTTCTTGTATATCACTTCTATCCTAGCCCATGAGCTGCCTCAGTAAAGTATATATTAGATATAAGGAGGAATGGTATCAGAGTCTAATATAACATTGGGATCCCATTGCCCCCTTGAAATATGACAAGACATGCTTATTAACAGTGAATTAGGAGTAATTTTACATAAATAGGTAAGAAAACAAGAGGATGGGTTGTGAATGTGAACTGTTAGGAGATATGGTCTCAGACATGGCAAAGATCATGCAGGCCCTACAGGTGTTTGTAAAAAGTTTAGATCTTACTTTGAGTGAAATGAGAATTCACTGGAGGTTTTGAATTGAAGAGTAAAATGATTTACATTAAAACACAAAACTACAAAAAAATACTTTGGCTTTTCTGTAGTGGAAAGAATGAAAGAAGAGAGATCAGTTAAGAAGCTCTTAAAATCATCCAAGAGAAAGAAGGTGATAACATGAACCAGGGTGGTAGTTGTGAAGCATTGTTAATTGATTTGTTTCTGGAAATATACCAATGGAAAAGCCAATGAGATTTGCTAATAGATTGGCTGTGCTTGCGAAACAGAGTGAGGTATATGATGTGATAAAAATAATACATTACTGTTTTTTCCTCCTCAAAACCCATAACCCAGTCTAATCAGAAGACAAACATTAAATTTTAATAGAAGGACATTCTACAAATATCTAGCCATGATTCCTCAAAATTGTTAAAATCATAAAAAAATGCGCCATGTCTGAGAAACAGGCACAGCTAAGAACAGTCTAAGGAGGCATGACAAGTGAATGTTATGTGTATCTTAGATAGGAATCTGGAACAGAAAAAAAGCATTAGTTAAAAGCTAAAGAAATATGAAAGAAGTATAGATTTTCGTTAATAAAAATGTACCAATATTAGTTCATTAATTGTTATAATATTACCAGACTAATGAAAGGTGTTAATAATAAGGGAAACTGGGTGGAGGGTATGTGAGGTCTCTCTGTACTGTCTTCGCATTTTCTTTTCTTTTTCTTTTTGTAAATGTAAAACACTCTAAAAAGTAAAGCCTATTTAGACAAAAAAGAAAAAGCGAGTCAAGGATGACTTCATTTTTTATGTCCTGAGCAACTAGAAAAGTGCAGTTGCCATTTATGAAGGAGGAAAGACATGGAGTCCTGTGAAGTAATAAATATGAACTGCTTCTTCCTTCTTCCCCACTTTCATCTTAAAGATGAAACACTCCCCACTCCATCTTTAAGACACACAGACACACAGTAACACTCCCCACTCCATCTTTAAGACACACAGACACAAGATTTATTGCCACATGATTGACAGAGGAAACATAGTCTGAGTTAGAGTTTGAATTTCCTGGGAAGGCGACTTAGAAGAAGTAATGCTTCAGAAAGGATTTGGAAATGAAACAAGATTTGCGAATGTAGAGAGGATAGAACCCTTCAATGTAAAGGACTTAATTCCTTTTTTTAATCTCCATATTTTTATTCTACACATTTTTTTGTTTCTTTTGCTGATGCCTTTTGCCATTTAGTAGATGTTTAGATTAACTTTTGCCCTTATTTACATTTATTTGCTTTCATTTTTTTCAAACTATGTTTATTATTAAGTAGCAGATAGCCCTTTGGGGACTCACTGATCTTAAGAATACTTTCTCGTGCTATGCTGGTGTTCTTTATGTTCTCGTTCCATTTAGCTACAGTCAGCACTCTTTCCTGTCTCATAAAATGTCTCTGATGAATTGCATTGCTCTTATTGCTATTATTACAAATAGAAGATGCGCCTCCCCACCATCTGCAGCGTGATAGTGCTTCCAGAGATATATTGGCTGTATTTAAAGTAATAACTCTTTTATAATATTCTAGATAACTCCTTTGACTCATAGGAGTAGGTCATTCATTCCCATCCATATTTTCTTCAAGCAACATCAAAGTAAATGTATTACAAAGGCAGAGGCATGTACATATGTAATATATATTCTTATCAATCTTACCCATTTTTAGGGGTTAGCCAGTGTTTCTTTTAGTGTCTCTTATGGAATAACTGGAAAGGTAAACAATTAGTAATGAATCATATTATGAGGAGTAATTCTTTCTTCTTTAAATTTCCATATTCTTCTATCAATTGTCAATACGATGGGAAAAAAAAAAAAACAGATTCTCTCTTTACTAATTTTGTCATTAACAAATTCCTTCTTTCCCTTCTGCCAACTAATTTTAGTTAATAAAATTGACTTTAGGTAGTTTATTAACATATGTGATCAAGTATGGAGACAAACGATTCAATGAGTAAAAATAATCATTATAAAGACTAACTGCTGTTTATTTACCCTTATCTAGTTTTCTTCTCCTTTTTTAAAGGACTTCACTGTCCATCTAAATATCAAATTGGGTTGTGATGGCCATAACTTACGCTCAGGTGACAGATCAGCTTTGAATTTTACCTTTTGGTAATATCCAACAATAGTGAAATGGTGCCTCTTTTATAAGCAGCCTTAAGAAAATAGCAGTAATTAATTAATTATTTTTATTAAAATTATTGGGATGGCATTGGTTAATAAAGTCAAGTAAGTTTCAAGTCAACTGGCTTCTAGGGCCCCCCATGCTTTAGCAGAAAAAAATGAGAGCTAAAAGTGAAAG
This sequence comes from Pteropus vampyrus, assembly GCF_000151845.1. NCBI lineage: Eukaryota > Metazoa > Chordata > Mammalia > Chiroptera > Pteropodidae > Pteropus > Pteropus vampyrus. The sequence continues at coordinate 4,107,426 of NW_011888868.1, read as the reverse complement.
GAACCCACAGTTTATTTTTTTCTTAAACTAGCCCTGAAAGAGATTTATATAATGTCCTTCTATAACCAACTGTCCAGAATTAGTCACAGACTAACTAGAGACAAGAGAGGAAATACATTCTATACCATAGATCATGCAGTAAACAAAGTTGAAGAACACAGGCTGGACAGAACATTCACTTTATATAGAGAAGAGTATTAAAATAGAAAAAGATTTTATAAAATTTTCTAACTTTATAGTGTTGCCTTCTCACACATTTTGACTTCTAGTTAGCAGGTAATTTTACTGAAAATCATTGAGTCCAATAACATAATTGATCTTATTAGGAAAAACCTAAATTTTCAACCATTGTTTGATTTTCAACACTGTTTTTATTTTTGTTGTATATAATTTCAAAGCATTTATTGTATTGTAATGCATTCATTCTTTACAATTAAACACTTAATTTTATCAGATTTTCAATATTATTTTTATGGCATGAATTATTATCAGAAACTTAAAAGTAAAAAAATCAGAAAAAGTCTATTTAATGAATGTGTTTAAGAATTCATGCTACCCTGAACAAGCCCAATCCAATCTGATCTCGGAAGCTAAGCAGCTCAGGCCTGGTTAGTACTTGGATGGGAGACCACCTAGGAAGACCAGGTGCTGTAGGCGGAAAAAAAAATAAAATAAAAAATAAGGGATTATAAACTGACAAGGTTCTTGCAATCTGTGAGGTCAACCAAAGGTCGCCTTGCCTAAAAATTAAACTAAAAATAAATAAATACATACATACATACATAAATAAATAAATAAATAAGAATTCATAAATAAGAACACATTCTTTTTATTTTATAATAGAATTAGTAATAGTTGAAAAAATGGGTATGATTAAAATAAATTTTTGACCAAATTATTACTTAAACCAATTATCAGAGAACAATTTGCTATCAATGTAGTCATAGTGATCAAATTGTGTTAGGGGCACATGGTTATCAGACTACCAATCTAGAGTCTGAATTTCATGCCTATTGGGGCACACAAAATCTTAAATATTAATATGAAGTATTCATGTATATTTTAATATGTTGCATTTCTAATGAAAGAGCATAATTGGGAGATTAGCTTGATATTTATCTAGTGCAAATTTATTCTGTCTTGTTTATACCCTTGTGTCATTTTGTTTCTATTCAGCCCGAAGGTATCAATTTAATTTCTCTCTGCTTGACTTTTTGCATGCCTATGCTATGTTTTCCCTTACACTGGAACTCTGTATAGAACTCCTTATGGGTACATTAATTTTGAGTCTTGCTCATCATGCTTTACCCTCCAGATAACAAGCAAATATATACAATTATTATATCTATGCAATATCTCTATATAGAAATAAACATGTGCACACAAATAAACACATTTAAGTAATATGTTATAAATTAAAGAGGAAGAGATTTATAACTATTTTATTCTCATGTGTTGCTTCTTTTATATTAATTTGAGATTTCAGTATATGATGGTCACAGATAATCATGAATGATAGTATAATAAGAAGGAGGAAAAAATAATGTGTATATAGAATGAGCGATATACCATGTAACAGGCAGAACTGATTTCTCTGACTACTTTACTAATTTATATTGAGGAAGGAAGATGAGAGGAATAGGGCTTAATTTAAATGTAGAGTAGCAAGAAAGTAATCTATAGAAGAGCTAAACTCACCAACAGTGAATCTGAAAAAGTATAAATCTTGAGATCCGTGCTTCTCACTTCTGTACTCATTGCTTGTATGTTTTGTGGAAAGTAGGAAACAAAAAGTAAAGAAAGAGGAATTTCATTTAGTTATTTTCTGCCTCATTATTTTCTGTCGTGTTATATTCCAATGATTTAGTAGACTGTGCTATCTCTATTTTCTTCCCACTGAAGTCTACAAGAGTGAATTATAGTTTGGATGTAGTTACTAAAGTAGATGCATTTTTTAAAATATGTTTTTAAATTGTAGTCGGCATACTATATTATATTAGTTTCAGGTGTACAACATAGTATTAGATATCTATAAAACTCACAAAGTGATCACCCAGATAAAATTAGTACCCATTTGACACCATACATAGTTATTACAATATTGTTGACTATTTCTTATGTTATATTTTACATTTCCATGACTATTTTGTAACCATCAATTTGTATTTCTTAATCTCTTCTCCTCTTTTCACCCACTTCCCACAGCCCCCTTCCCATCTGATAAACCTAAAAATGTTCTCTATAGCTATATGTTTGTTTGTTTTATTTGTTTGTTTCATTCTTTAGATTCCACATGTAAGTGAAATCATATGGAATTTGTCTTTTTCTGACTTACACCACTCAGCACAATACCCTCCAGGTCCATCCATTCTGTTGCAGATATAAAGATTTCATTGATTGATTGATTTTATTGCTGAGTAATATTTCATTGTATATATATATATATACAACCTCTTCTTTATCCATTCATCCATTGATGGACACCCAGGTTGCTTTAATATCTTAGCTATTGTAAATAATGCTTCAATAAAGATATGAATGCTCATGTTCTTTCAATGCAGCATTTTGGGTTTCTTCAGATAAATACCCAGACATGTGATTACTAGGTCCTTCTTCGTTTCTTGTTATAGCCTTTATTTTAAAGTCGATTTTGTCTGGTATAAGTAGTGCTATTCCAGATTTAATTTTCATTTCTATTTTTATGAGAAATCTTTTTCCATCCCTTTACTTTCAATATGTGTGTGTCTTTTGATCTGATGTGAGTCTCTTGTAGGCAATATATGGTCTTGTTTTCTTATCCATTCAGCCACCCTATGTCTTTTGATTGGAGCATTTAATTCTTTTTAATTTGAAGTACTTGTTGATAGATACATAGATATTGAAATTTTATTATTCATATTTTTGATACATATGATTTCTTCTCCTTAAGGAAGTCCCTCTAACATTTCCTGTAATATTGGCTTGGTGGAGATGAACTCCTTTAGCTTTTACTTGACTGGGAAGCACTTTACCTGTCTTTCAATTCTAAATGATGGCTTTGCTAGGTAGAGTAATCCTGGTTGTAGGGTCTTGCGTGACATCACTTTGAATATTTTGTGTCAATTCCTCTCTGCATGCAAAGCTTCTGTTGAAGAATTGTCTGACAGTCTTATGGGAGCTCCCTTATAGGTAACTAATTACTTTTCTCTTGCTGCTTTTAAGATTCTCTCTTTGAATTTAACCTTTGGTATTTTAATTATGATGTGTCTTGGTGTGAGCCTCTTTGGTTCATCTTGTTTTGGGACTCTCTGTGCTTCCTGGGGTTGTATGTCTATTTCCTTCATCAAGATAGAGAATTATTCTGTTAAATTTTATTTCTTCAAATAGGTTTTAAATACCTTGGTGTCTTTATTCTCTTTCTGATACCACTATGATGAGAATGTTGTTATGCTTGATGTTGTCCCAGAGGTCCTTTGAACTATCGTCATTTGTGGGGGTTCTTTTCGATTTTTGCTGTTCTGATTGGGTGTCTTCCACTACTCCATCTTCCAAATCAATGATTCAATCATCCGTTTCATTCAATCTGTTGATTCCCTATAATGTACTCTTCATCTCAGATATTTTATTTTTCATTTCTGACTGGTTCCCTTTTATATTTTCATCTCCATTTTTACATTTTATATCTCTTTATTAAAATTCTCACTTGGTTCATCTATTGACTCCCTAAGCTCTTTGAGCAGCCTTATAATCAGTGTTTTGAACTCTGCATTTTTTATTTAGTTCTTTTTCTGGACCATTGTTCTGTTCTTTCATGTGAGACATATTTCTTTGTCTCCCCTTTTTGGCTGCCTTTAAGTATTTGTTTCTATGTATTAGGTAGGGCTCCTACATCTTTGGTCTTAGTTGAGTGGCTTTATGTATTATGTATCCTGTGGGGCTCATTGTCACAGACTTCCTTGGTCACATGAACCAAGTGCTCATGGTGTGCCCCTTGTGTGGGTTGTGTGTGCCCTCTTATTTTGGTTGCTGTTTGCACATTGATGAGAAAGATTGACACTTGGGGTAATTTGTTGTGAGGATTGACTGATGAAGAGGGGCTGACCATAAAGAGAAGAATTTATTTTAGCTGAGTTCTAGTACCTGCCCAGTCTTCTTTTCAAGTGTGTCCTACTAAGATGCTGCTCTCAGTAATGCTTCAGCTTAAGCACTGGTTGAAGCAGGCCACTGGGTGTGCCAGCCTTAGGGCCTCCTGAGAGGGACCAGCTATAAGTCGAGTTAGCAGCAGCCTGTGCACTTCCAGGGCAACCTGATAAGAGTCACCAAGCAATCCACAGATAGTTGCCATCTGTGCTGAGCTTATAGGTGCCTTAAGAGTCCAAGCCAGGAACTGAGGCCAGCTGCCACTATTGTCAGGTATGGGGCTGCTCAGCAAGAGATGCAGGGCACAATGAGGTCAAATGCTACTTTTGGGGATTTTGTGAGCTTTTGAGAGATTTTAGAAAAGTCAACAGCATAAGCTAAGAAAGGCCATTTGTATGGAATAAACCACTGAAAGCAGCATGGATGGGTCCTCAAGTTAGGGAAGGTGGGGCCTGGGTCTCAAGAAATCACCTGGGCAGAGCAACCTGTGTTAACAAGTAGACAAACTCAGATGTGGTGGCCACCTGTATCTTCACACTGAGAGCATGGAGGACTCAATAAGAGAATAATGGATAGTGTCAGCACTTCTGTCTGGGAAAAATCCACCCCTCCAGCCCTTGCCCTTTAGCCAGATAGCTCAGTTCCTCCCCATGTGACCCTGATGCCTTTCGAGTTGTTGCCCCAGCGCTGAAGCTCAGAGCAAGTGAGTTTGTCAGTGAGTACATCCATGTATGGGCTATTTAAGAGGAATGTCTGTGACTACCTCAGCCCTGTGTCTCACTCAGCCATTCCCTTTGCTGGTTTTCACAGCCAGAGTTGTAGGAATATCTCTTCCTACCACTAAAACCCTAGGATTAGGAGCCCAGTGTGAGGCTAGAAACCCTTGCTTCTCTAGAGGGTGAGGTGCCTCTGCAGCTGAGCTATCCCTTCTGATACTCAAGCACCACACTCAGTTGTGGGACTGTCTGTTTCACATCTCTGTTTCTCCTACCAGTCTTGATGTATTCTCTTGTGCATGTTCCCAGTTATAGGACTTCTGTTCAGCCAGACTTCAGGCAACTCCCAGCAATGTAATTCTGTAGTTTTATTATAATTTTGGTGTGGTCATGAGAAGAGGCAAGTACAGCGTCTACCTTCTACACTATCTTGACCAGACATCTCAAGTGCATACAATTTTATCTCACTTAATACATGAGTTAAATTACATAATGTCAAATGTATTTTTTGGTCCCTTTATTCTCTTTCTGATACTACTATGATGAGAATGTTACACACACACACACACACACACATACACACACACACACATATGTCATATATATGCTTCTTTTCATGATGAGTGTATTTACTATCATATCTTTCTGGCATATTTGAACAAATACATTTTAAAGAGATATTTGGCACAGGCTAAGTCTCAGGAAGTTAGTTTAAGTGAAAAGTTAAGAAAGAATACTAGTCAGTTGACACTGACAACATATGGACACATGATTCTGTATTGAGAGGCAGCCTTTCTTAAGGTCTTGTTTTTATTGTCCATTATAACCTTTTTGTAAAATGCATTAATAAGAATCAGATCATGAGGGGACACTAAGATAATGAAAGAGGAAGGATTCAGTTCTTTTGTCTAGGTTGTCAGATGAATCAGGATAAAAAAGCCAGGTAAAAGTTGGGAGGTTCAGGTAACTAAGACGAAGCTCAATATGAGCAAACATAGAACTTATAACTGCTCACTCTTTATCTACAAAGATACCAAGTCTGCTCCATAAACAACTTCTGGTGTTAATATGCAATTCTCAGGGTATCCTTTTAGGTATCTGAAAGAGTAATGCCTTCAAGGTGCTTTTATACAGCACCCACATTAAGTGCATGCTATTAGGCTGAATAAAATTATAAATACTTTGAATCAAATGAATATTCTTACTTTCCTCTTGTTCATCCATTACCCCAACACCCATTCCATGTGGCAACCATCAGTTTGTTGTATCTTTGAGTTTGTTTCTGTTTTGGCTGTTTGTTTATTTACTTATTTTTGGATTTCATATACAAGTGAAAATATATGGTATTTGTCATTCTCTGTCAGACTAATTTCATTTAACATAATGTCTTCTAGATTCATCCATGTTGTATCAAATGGAAATATTTCATTATTTTTTTTTAATGGCTGAGTAATATTTTGTTGTGTGTATGTACCACTTCTTTTTTATCTATTTGTCTACCAATGGACACCTAGGTTGCTTCCATATGTTAGCTATTATAAATAATGCTTCAATAAACATGGGACTGAGTATATCTTTTACAATTAGTGTTTTGAGATTTTCCTGATAAATACTCAAAAGTGGAATTGCTGGGTCATATGGTAGTTCTATTTTTAAAATTTTTTCGAGGAAATTCCATACTGTTTTCCATATTAGCGGCATTAATTTACAATCTAAACAACAGTGAAAAAGGGTTCACTTTTACACACATCCTTACCAATGCTTGTTGTTTTTTTTTTTGATTTATTGATAACCATTCTGACAGGTGTTAGGTGATACCTCATTGTGATTTTAATTTGCATTTCCCTGAAGATTAGCGATGAGCATACGTTCATAGGTCTATTGGCCATCTGTGTATTCTCTTTGAAAAAATTATCTATTCGAGTCCTCTGCCTATTTTTTATTTGGATTTTTTGTTTTTTGGTGTTAGGTTTTAAGAGTTTCTTATACATTTTGGATATTATTACATTATCATATATGGTTTTCTTTTGTTTCCTGCTGCCCTCCAGATGTATCAATGGTGAATATATTCTCTTACTCAGTAGGTTGTCTTTTTATTTTGTTGGTGGTTTCCTTTGCTGTGGTTGCCATATGGAAGGGGAGCCTGGTGTGGGGCTGGGATCCATTGCTCCTTTGGGGGATCCTCCAAAGCTGAAATATCTCTTGAATTTCTTAATTGCAAAACCATGAGAATGTGTTGCAATTTCACATCTCCAACCTTCTTACAAGTCTCAAGGTGGCTTCTTTATATCGTTAGTTATAAGAATTCTTTTCAGATAGTCTTTAGGTGGCTCTCAATAATGGTCGTTCTGTAATTTAGTTGTTGTCATGGGAGGAGGCCAGTGCAAAGTTTACCTTCTTTACCAACTTGATCATAAGTTTGATGTATATCTGAATTAAGTGACTTTTATTAGTTAGGGTAAATTGATTTATTTAAAATATGGTGCTAGAGGAGAACTCTAAGACAAACAAGTGGATATTAGAGCAATTTAAGCCTTAAATATCATGGGAGGCAAAAATGACAAAACTGAAGCTGCTCTAATTTGGGCACATCATGAGAAGTAGAGCTCTTTGGGAAAGAAGCATGTTATAAAAAATGGAGGGCAGCAGGAAAAAAGAAAACCATATATGAGATGGATTGACTCCATTAAAGAAGCCATAGGCATAAGTCTATAAGAGCTGAACTGAACTGTTGAGGACAAGACACTGGAGACATTACTAATTCATAGAAATACCAGGAGTCAGAGCTGACTCAATGACATATAACACACACAAATGATTCACTGTCAAAGTTTAAAAAGAGAAGAAAAATATAAATAAATAACCATCCCCCCTCAAAAAGCTACCTTAAATTTAAGTTTACTTATCTAACATGGCAGTCTAATTCATTAAAGATAACTGAGCAGGTTGTTCCGCAAAGTTATTCAACATCCCAAGTTTTTTTCCAGGTTATTTCTACAACAACCTTTAGATAGTTGTATTTATGTATATGATAGAAAGTGAAAATTTGAGATATCGATGGTCTAGAACATGGGAAGGAAGAAAATGTCAAAGTCCAAAGAGAAAGTCCTCGTTTAAAGTTTGAGGTAGCTGAGAAGTTGCTTATGTCCTTTCTACTCAAGTTTCATTGTCTCAAATCTAGTTGCAACATCCTATCCAGCTGCAAGGTAAATAAGGACAAGAGTGTCACATGTCTTAGAAAAATAAACAAATATTTTCTGAGGGAAATTAGCCTGCCGACATAGCACTGTTTCTTTGTATTACTTCCCCATCTCCAGCCTCTTTCATGCCATCTAAATGTTTATTACCATGTGAGAAACATACTCAGCACTAACGATTAGTGCTGGATTAATTTATAAACTGTGGGTTCAAGTTTTTATCCACCTCTATATGTCTCAGTACCTAGAATCAGTTAGATTGTTGGCTTCTCTCATCAAAACCAATAAATCTACAAAAAAGCTACACAAAATTGTAACCACATAATGAATACATTTTTATAAAGTAAGAGTTTGCCGTGCTATCCAACAATGGGATGTTTAATACTATCAGGACCATGGAGATTTATGGATTTGAAGGCTGAAATGAGATTTCAAGACTTCAGATACTGAATTGTATTTCAAAATTCACAGTATAATTTATTTAAAACAGAATTATTGGATAAGATAATAAACCAAGTATTTGAAAATTAATGAGATAAAATCTCTAAAACTACTCAAGTAGCAAGCACATCTCAATCTTTATCAAATTCTTGTCAGAGACTGTGATGAGATCATTTTTAACAAAATGTCCTTATAAATTGCTATGTGATTAAACCCAAATCATTTATTTACAAATTCTAATTTAAAAGGCATCTAACATATGTTTTCCAGTCTAATTTTCTTAAATACTCTCTTGGACATTTTAGTATTAACAAGATATTTTTTCATGATCTCACAGCCTTAAATAATTTGTCCATAATAAAAATGATTAAAGGATCTAAATGGAGATTGTGTACACATATCTTATATGAGGATCATCTATATAGGAGCTGTTTTCACCTGAGATAAGGGCTCCCTGAAGAACAGAGATTTTCTGCATAGATTATTTCAAGAGTCAAAGCCGCATTAATGAGCCTCTATCAAGCTCTCTGTGAGCACATACAGTGTATTAAATAACTTGCAAAAAGCACCTCAGCCCAGTGTCTCAATACTCACATATGTCTTCTCAGCTGTCAAAAAAATCTCTTGAGTGTTTTCCAGTCTTTTTCTTATGGTCCCTGGGTAACCAGAACAAATAATGATAAAATACCTGTGTCAGATACTCAAGTCTGCTCTATCTGATAAGCTCCGTGGCTAAGTCAAGCTTGTATATCCTCCCTTTGTAAATATCCCTGATTTGCCTCCTCCTTCAAGGAACTACTGTGTTAGCTAGCTGATGAGTTGGTCTAATGACCCAGAGAAATGACAGCCTTAGAAAGACGGGTGGGTAGGAGAAGCTTTGCAGTTTATCTGCTATGGATTCTCACTTGTCCATAAGCTTCGTGGTTGCTTGGCTGGTCCAGTGGGAACTGAAGGTGAAAGTAGGGAAACATTGTGTGGAAGAGAAGTGGGAGGCAGTATAGAAAAACAAGCCTTTATTTGATTTTTTTGTCTGTATATATGAAAAAAAAACTCTTGGTTTAGAGTTGAATTTTTAATATAACTGCAAAAATTAAGTTGAGAGAAAAACTAGGTAATCTGACAATAAAAAAAAATGTATTGAGTTATGCTCTGTTATTTAACTTGGCTAATGATAAGATATGCACAGGATAGTGTTGTTATTTTCCCCTTTTAGACACATGGAAGGACAGTAGATTTTACCCCCCCTCTTTTTTTTTAAGTTAGCAAGCCTAACATGACTTGTTTTAATCAACGATATAGGAGGGACCAAAGCATAGAATGCTCTGATCCCCAGTGTTTGAAAAAATCCCTTTTCATGCTCACCAAGAAACTTGTATTTCTTCCTCATTCTATTTTCACAGACAAAGAAGTCAAGATCTTCTTCTCGTCCATCATAAATCTCTGGTAGAAACATGCATCATCTGAACAATTTCCTATTTATGCCTGTTGCCAACCTCTCCCACTGTCCTATCTCTGGTGAATTAGAGAATATATGACTAGGAGAATAGTTCAGTTGGTTTTGCACTAAGCTCTGCTGATATAATAAAAGACATTCACCTCACTGAAAGTTTTAAGTTGTGCATATCCCATAACAGTGATGTCCTGTGACTTGGTAAGTGATTTCCTGAGAACAAAGGGCCATGATTCCAATTTGAACCTTTATGGACATTTTGAAGGGGAAGGAAAAATAAAGCAGCCTAATGGTATACAGATAAAAATGTGGACACCTGGTCCAAAAGAGAGTAAATCAGAATGTAAAACATGTAAGTTTACAAAAATAGTTATAAATGGTAGGCAGAAAATGGCACAGATAGAATATATCATAGGATTTTAAGAAATAAAGGGTGTTTAAGTGCCCATGGAGATAGCATGTGAAAAGAGTATGAATATTTGACAGTAACAGTCATTACAGATAATTTGCAAAGTGGCTTATAGTATGTCTTTAACGTAGGAGGAACATTGTTTTTTATTTTTTTATAAGAAAAGGCTGACAAGATGTTTCCTAATTTTTTAAATTCTAAATGCAAATATAGCTGACTGAACCAGGGAGTTCAGGAATGTCTTCACAGAAGAGAGAAATTTATTTGGTTCTCTAAGGAAAGAAAAGTTGTTATAGGCAAAGAATGAAGAGGTAAAGAATGAAGAGCAAAATTACAGTAGTTAAAAATCATAAAACGGGCATTCAGAAACATGGCAGAGTGAGTGATGTCCCCAGATGTCTCCCCTTGAAACAACAATGAGCTGAACATCTAAAATTCAACAAAAAATACCCAAACTGTACACCAGCACATCTGAGAGTAGGATCTACGCATAAGAGCTACCACAGATCAGAACCCTGGGTGTCGGGCGATGGACTGGGGGAAATATAGAAGCTGCCACATGCAGCTGCCCATAGGAGGAGGGGGAAGGGAGAAGGAGGGGTGAGTTCCTGCAGCGAGATCCCTGGACAGCCTTCCCTGGGAGAGTTGTGAGTTACATGTAGCTAATGACAGGCCCCAGTCATCAGGGCAGAAAGCAGAGAAGTGAGACGGCAGAGAAACAACAGTTGATTTTTACCGGCCACATTTGCAAACCTGAAGCTGAGCCGCAGCCCATCCCCCAACTCAGAGGAACTCTCCCCTCATACCCTCCGAGATCGAACACCACGGAGCCCCAGAGGAATCTGAGCAAATGCTACCGAAACTAACACTGAGAGGGACTGAAACTGAGGGTAGTGGACATGATTAAATATCTATAATAAAATAAAAAGGCATTTTTAAGGCTTTATATAAAGCAGGGATCCAAGAGGCTTAGATGTCACCTACTGCAAACCAAAAGAAAAGTGCCTTCTTTGCAACAGGCTAAACAGAGACCTTTATATAATAAATCTTCTTTCTGAGGGGAAAAACAAAACAAAACAAAACAAAACAGAATATATTTTTATTAATGCTCAGGTGGAGAAATAGTCCATTAAACACCATTAACAAACAAGGTGACAAAGCATCTCAAACAGAAAGAGAAAAATCTCCAGAAAATAAGTTTACAGACATAGAAATATACAATTTAAATGACAGAGAATTCAGGATAGTACTTCTGAAAAATTTCAGTGAATTTTGACCAAAACCATATCAACAATTTCAGGAACTGAAAAAACAACGAAATGAGCATAATGAGTTCTTTAGCAAGGAGATTGAAACCCTCAAAAATAAACAAATAGATCTTCTGTAGATAAAGAACACACTGTAAGAGTTGAAAAATGAAATAACAAATTGGGAAATAAAGTTGACCAAATGGAAGAAAAGAGCAGTGCTATAGTAGACAGAAGTCTATAAATAAATCAGAAGGAAGAAGAGAGAAACTGAAAAATGAAAAATAATGAAAGAGAAATTCAATAAATAGCTGATACCATCAGGAGAGGAAAACATAAGAATAATGGGCATTATTGAAGATGAGGAAAAGAAGCAGGGACTAGAAAGAATTTTCAGATAAACAGTTGATGAGAATTTCCCAAATCTAAGGAATGAGCTGAAATTTGGAATTCAAGAAGTCAGTAGAACACCTAATATCTCAACAAAAAGGCCTTCACCGAGACACATTGTATTAAAATTATCAAAAATCGACAAAGACAGAATTCTCAGGGCAGCCAGGGAGAAGAAAACGGTAACGTATAAAGGAAAACCTATTAGATTATCTTCAAATTTCTTAGCATAAACCTTATAACCCAGAAAGGAACGGAATCAAATATTTAAACTATTAAGAGAAAGGAAATATCAGCCTAGAATAGCCTAGAATAATGTACCCAGCTAAGCTCTCTTTTATATATGAAGGAGAAATTAAGACCTTTTCAGACATAGAAAAATTGAGGGAATTCTTCACTACGAGATCTGCACTACAGGAAATACTGAAAGGGGTCAGCTTATCTAAAACAAAATGACAAAAAAAAACCCATAATTAGGAGTAAAGTGACTATAAAGCAAATAGAGGCAGAGGAGTACAACCCTTACTAAGAACAGGACATTATAAGCTCAAACAATAAGAAGAGAATTGTTATAGCAAGATAGTAATGAATGTTCAACATACATAGGGACAAATTGAGATAACAATGACTAAAAAGGAAGATTCGAAGATCCAAATTTGCAAAAGAGAATAGAGATAAGGCACATGCAGAGAAAAATGGATGACTGTACATATATAACTATCCTTTATATATTCAAAATGGTAAACACAAAGAGAAGATTCAGAACTGAAGTATATAACATAAAACAAGAAGAAGCAGAGGGAAAACCCACAAAAGCAAACCAAAATAAAGAAAACAGAACACAAGAACAGGAAGCAAAGGAAACACCAAGCTACAGGAAAACAAAAAATAAGAATACCTTATAAGAATACCTTATATTTCAATAATCATCCTAAATGTAAATGAACTGAAATCAACAATAAAAAGGCACAGAGTTTCAGAATGGATCAAAAAACAAAATATAACTTTATGCTGCCTCTAGGAGACACATCTCAGCTCCAAAGACAAATATAGATTCAAAGTGAAAGGGTGGAAAATGATATTTCAAGTAAATAGCATTGAGAGAAAAGCTCAAGTAGTGGTACTAATATCAGACAAAATTGACTTCAAAACAAAAAAAAGATAAAGAAAGATACTGAGAGACACTTCATAATGATAAAGGAAATTATGCACCAAAAAGACATAGCACATTAATATCTATGTTCCCAATCTGGGAGCCCCAAAATATGTAAAGCAATTACTAAAAGAAATAAAGGGAGAAACAGACCAAAACACTATCCAAGTAGGAGACCTAAATACCCCACTGTCAGATATGGACAGATCATCCAAACTGAAAATCAACAAGGAAATACCATCCTTAAATGACACATTGGTCCAACTGGACATAATTGACATCAACAGAGTCTTTCATCCCCAAACAGGCTGCTTATACATTCTTCTCTAGTGCATAAGAAACATTCTCAAGGGCTGGTCACATACTGGGACATAGAAATAGCCTCGACAAATATAAGAGAGTTGAAATCATACCAACCATATTCTCTCATCATAACGCTTTGAAACTAAAGATCACCTGTAAAAAGAAAGCACGAACCACAAATACATAGAGATTAAACAACATGCTACTGAAGAATCACTGGGTCAGAGAAGAAATAAAAAGAGGGATCGAGAGATACAAAGAAACAAATGATAATGATAATACAACATATCAAAACTTTTGGGACATGACAAAAGTGGCCATAAAAAGAAAGTTCATATCATTACTGGCCTACTTCCAAAAATAAGAACAAGCCCAACTAAACAACCTAACACTTCATCTTAAAAAAACTAGAAAAGGAAGAACAAATGAAGCCTAAAGTCAGCAGATGGAAAGAAATAATCAAAATTAGAGCAGAAATAAATGAAATTGAAAACAACAACAAAAAAATAAAACAATAGAAAAAATTAAATGCAACAAAGACCTGGTTCTACAAGAAACTTAATAAAATTGACAAACCCTTGGCTAGACTCATTAAAGAAAAAAGAGAAAGGACACACATACACACAAAAAAATCAGGGATGAAAGAGAGGAAATTACGACTGAGATCGCAGAAATACAAAGGGTCATACAAGAATACTATGAGAGTATATAACACCAAATTTAATAACCTAGAAAAAATGAACTAGTGTTTAGAAAAATGCAGTCTTCCTAGACTGAATCAGAAGAACTGGAAAATCTAAAGAGACTTGTCAGCAATATGGAAATTGAAACAATCATTAAAAACCTACCAAAAAGTAAAAGTTCAGGACCAGATTGCTTCATCAGTGAATTCTATCAAACATTCAAAGAAGACTTAATACCTATTCTCCTAAAACTTTTCCAAAAAATTGAAGAAGAGGCAATACTTCCCAACTCATTTTATGAGGCCAACATTATCCTGATACCGAAACCTGGTGAAGATAACACAAAAAAAGAAAAATACTGACTAATATCTCTCATGAACACAGATGCAAAAATCCTAAACAAAACACTAGCGAACTGCATACAGCAACATATTAAAAAGATTACACACTATCATCTAGTAGGCTTCATCCCAGAGGCACAAGGATGGTTCAACATACGCAAATTAATTAATGTGATACACCACATATACAAATTAAAAAGAAGAATCATATGATCATATCAATAGATGCAGAAAAAGCCTTCGACAAGATACAGCATCCATTTATGACTGAAACACTTAACAAAATCGGTGTAGAAGGACCATATATGACAAGACTTCAGCCAATATACTTAATGGTGAAAAATTAAAAAAACCTTCTTTCTAAGATCAGGAACAAGGTAATGCTGTCCACTATCGCCACTGTTATTCAATATAATATTGGAGGTCCTGGCAAGTAAAATCAGACAAGAGAAAGATATAAAAGGCATCCAAATAGGAAATGAACTGTCACTATTAGAAGATGACTTGATTCTCTATGTAGAAAACCCTAAAGATTCCACAAGAACACTAATAGAAACAATAAACAAATAAAGTTTCTAGATACAAAATCAATGTTCAAAAATCCATAGCACTCCTATACTCTAATAATGAAGCATCAGAAAAAGAAGTAGAAAAAATAATACATTTTGTAATTGTAACAAAAAGAATAAAATACCTAAGAATAAATCTAACGAAACATGTGAAAGACCTATATAATGAAAACTATAAGACTCTAGTCAAAGAAATCAAAGAAGATACAAAGAAATAGAATGATATTCTGTATTTTTGGTTTGGAAGAATCAACATAGTTAAAATGACCATATTATCTAAAGCATTATACAGATTTAGTGCAATCCCTTTTAAAATCTCATCAGCATTTTTTAAAGAAATAAAACAAAAAATCATGATTTGTATGAAAGCACATAAGACCCCAAAATGCCAAAGTCACCTTGAGAAAAAAGAACAAGTCTGGAGGCATCACTCTGCCTGACTTCAAATTATACTACAATGTGACAGTAATCAAAACAGCACTGTATTGGCAGCTAAACAGACACACAGACCAGTGGAAGAGAATCAAGAGTCCAGAAATAAACCCATATTTATATGAACAAATAATTTTTGACAAAAAAGCCAAAAACATACAGTGGAGAAAGAAAAGCCTCTTCAATAAATAGTGCTGGGAAAACTGGAAAGTCACCTGCAAAAGAATGAAACTAAACTGTTGACTATTACCACACACCAAAAGTAACTCAAAATGGATTAAGGACCTGAATATAAGACCTGAAACAATAAAAAAGCATAAAAGAAAACATAAGAACGAAACTCAAGGACCTTAGACTTAAAGAGGGTTTTATAAGTTTGACCTCAAAGGCAAGATAAGTAAAAACTAAAATAAATAAATGGGACTACATCAAACTAAAAGCTTCTGCTCAGCAAAAGAAATCATCGACAAGGTAAAGAAACGACCATTTGAATGGGAAAATATATTTGCAAGCATCACCTCTGATAAGGGCCTAATATCCAAAATGTACAAAGAACTCAAACAAGTCTATAACAACAACAACAACAAAAAACAATCCACTCAAAAGATCGGCAGAGGACCTGAACAGACACTTCTCCCTAGAGGATATACAAATGGCCAACGAATATTTGAGAAGATGCTCAACATCGCTAGCTCTTAGGGGAATGCAAATCAAAACCACAATGAGATACCATCTCACACCTGTTAGAATAGCTATAATCAACAGGACAAGTAATAACAAATGTTAGAGAAAATGTAGAGAAAAATGAACCCTCATACACTGCTGGTGGGACTGCAAATTGGTACAGCCACTATGGACAACAGTTTAGAGGTTCCCCAAAAGACTAAGGATTGACCTACCATATGATCCAGCAATCTCTCTATTGGGTCCTTACCCCAAAGATTTGAAAATCCGTATCTGAAAAGATATTTGCACACCAGTGTTCATTGCAGCATTATGCAGAGTGGCCAGGACATCGAAGCAACCAAAGTGTCCTACAATAGGTGATTGGCTAAAGAACAGGGGTACATATATAAAATGGAATATTACTCAGCCATAACAAGAGATGAAACACTGCTATTTGTGAAAACATGGATGGACCTTGAGATGATCATGCTAAGTGAAATAAGTTGGCCAGAAAAAGTTGAAAACCACGTGATATCACTTATATGCGGTATATAAACCTGAAAGCAAAAAATGAACAGGAAAAACAAACAGAGACTCCTGGAAATGGACTATAGACTCGTGGTTACCAGAGGGTATGGGTTGTGGGAGGAGTAGAAAGTTAGACAGGGTAAAGGGGGTCAAATATAGGGAGATAGGGGGAGGTTGAAGTGGATAAAGGGGATAAAATATATGGTAGCTAAAGGAAACTGGACTTTGGGTGGTAAACACAGATGTTAAATTATAATGTATATCTCAAAAGTATATAATTGTATTAACCAATGTTACCCCAATAAACTTAATTAAATAAAAAAAGAATAAAATGTACATGTGGCAAAATAATAACTAACATCTACTGAGTGCTTAATATGTGTCAATATGTATGAAACATTTTGTATAGATTAAACCACTTGTTTCTCAAATAAATGTAATAGTTCTTTTACTTCCATTTCATAAATATAAATGACAAAATTAGATTTAGTAACTAGT
The DNA here is from genome assembly GCF_000151845.1 of Pteropus vampyrus. Lineage (NCBI taxonomy): Eukaryota > Metazoa > Chordata > Mammalia > Chiroptera > Pteropodidae > Pteropus > Pteropus vampyrus. The sequence goes on along the minus strand of NW_011888868.1, from coordinate 4,090,284 downwards.
GAAAATATGGAGTTGTAACTGGAATTCTCAACTTACCTATTAGTTATATTTAATTTGACAGGCTTAACTAAATGCAGGGTTGTCCGTGTAAGAAAAACCCTGGAAATAAAAATGGAAATATAGAGTAAAGTCTGCTAATAGGGACACTTCAAGTACTAAGCTAAAGAATTTGCATAAATTCCAAAGTAATTAATTCTGCTTTCCAGATATTTACATTATTATTGAGGGAGGTAAGCATTAGTAAGGATTAAAAAGACTGTACAGCGAATGATATTTTGTACATATAGATATACAGAGTAGCACGGAGAATGCATTTGGAGGTTACTCAGCTTAAAGTTGAATTAAACATATTCTACTCTAGTTTTAAAGACCTTAAATTTTTTAAATGAATTATTCTATACTCTAAATTGGTTACAAATACCTGAGGGAAGCTTATTTGTGATGGCAAAGAGATTACAGCAAGTTCAGTCTAGCAGCATTTAAATGTTATTTTCTAAATATTCACTGTTTTAGAGAGGAGATATTAATGTACAGTTTTCACCCATAATAGAGTATCCTTTTTCTGATCATAAATATTTTTTCTCTATTTGTTGGAAGAGCTTAGATTTACTTCTAGCTATGGAAAATAGATGATTACACGCTATAACAAAAATGCAATCCTATTTCTTGTTTGTTCAAAATTTCTGATCTTAAATGAAAACGAACTCTGTGGATTATCTTATAGAATAAGGTAATCCTCAATATTTGGAGCTTTTCATGGAACCATACTAAGGATAACCTTTTCTTGCTTCTCATAAAGAGATTAGAAAGGATGGTGAACCATCTAATTCTATCTCTCTATTGTAAAAACATAAATTGTATACCTATGAGATAGAAGGAAGAGAGATTCTCCAGCTTTGATCTCTTTTTGGTTATTTTCTTTTAGGTCAACATTCTTTCATATCCACATGTAGCAGACCATGTAGGGGTGAAAGTAGTTCTCAAACTAGGTTGAGAGGAGCAAATGATTACTCTCTGCAAGTCTATTCTATGATAGCCCTTTTATAATGGAGAATGTGATAGTTCTCCCCTCTGTAGAGACTTCACTGTTGTTGCTGGCTTCCCTCCGTGCCCCCACCCCACCCCAGCATCTTAAAAAAAAAAAAAATCAGCCTCTATCATTGAATTTTAGAAACTCAAAATAGTATGATGAGAAGATTCGTAATTATACCTATCTCTCAGGGCATAATGACTTAATTAATATACCCTTCATGAGACTTTGCACTGTGGGAAGTGCACAGCTGCGCCAGCTGATGGAAATTAAGGTGTCCTTAAGTGCAGAAACCTGATAGTTTTGATTGTGTGTGTATTTTAAATGTTTAATACAGATCTTTTTTCTTCCTTTTGGTTTAATTTGTGCACAGAAGTTGGACCTCGTTTTCTCAGCCTGCAGATGATAAATGCAGAGGACGAATGTATGTGAAGTTGAAGCTACTGCAGTTGCTAATGACTAAAATCAATCATAGCTGTATAGTCCTGACTCAAGGATATTTAAAAACATGCATTTTATTATATTTATTATTTTTTGCTTAATTATTAATTTAAAGGCATTTCAAAGTGTTTTAGGGGTATTTTACTTTCAGTGTCACCACCTGCATGGATTCCTAGGAGCCATATATTTTATTTTTTTAAAGTTCTAACTCATGTGAATTTATCCTTCCCCTCTCCTAAAAATGTTACTATATCACATTGTATTTCTAACTCTTTTCACTTATTAAAAGTGAGAGCTGCTGAGCCATTTGAGCTCTACCAGGAAAACTCAGAGTCAGCAAAGCTCAACCAGACTCTTGAACACTTCCAATGGAGGAAAATTGAGTTGAAGCAGCCCACTATGGAAGCTAAAGAAGTATTTGAGCATAGACTAGATATTTTAGGTCTCTGCTCTCTTTCCTCATGCTCCCCACCACCATTCTTCTCATATTATCTTTCTCCAAAGTTTTATGAAAAACTTTGGAAAGAGGCAAATATATATTTGAAGGAGATAGATGAGAGAGAGAGAGAGAGAGAGAGAGAGAGAGAGAGAGAGAGAGAGAGAGATTTTGCCTATTAAATGTATGTGCTAAGAATCTGGACAAAAAAAAAGAACAGGAAAAACCTGATCTGATAATTTGGTAAAAATGGAAGAATGGTCAAATAATGTTAAACCAAATGTTAAGTCAAGAGAAATATTAAAAAGTATTGAAGAGTCAGTGCAACATACAATTTTTTTGCCTTGTATGGTGGTGAATTTTTATTTTGTTTTAAGGTAAAGAAGATCAACAAATCAGTTACATCATGTTCATTTTTTTTTTTCAGTGACAATGATTAAGGATATATAGAACAAAATAGGTAAAAGCAATGCCCACATTCGATTTATAGGGATTATTAAGAGACAAAGTTTTTATTGATTTAAAAAATTTCACATCAAAAATCCATAAGAATTTTATTAAAAGGTTCAAAACAACAATGTAGATACACATATTATTTTATAAAACAGTTGAGCAACCAGAAAGGCTCCATGCATCTGAATATGCATAAATTGGGTTATGAAAGCTACAAAGGAATAAACATAAAGTTCAGGAATGAACAAGTGATAAATTTGACATAGAGATGCAGCATGCACTCAATAGTCAGGATGCTGATGTTGGAACTCTGATTCTGTCAGTTACTAGCTGTGTGAATGTGATTCAGTGAACTGTGAACTCCACATGACACGCAGGACTTGCCTGAATGCTATGCTAAGAGACTAATCAAACTTTACCCTGGCTTCCACTTATATCATGTCTTTAAAGGAGACCCCAACCCCATGATGACTTTTAGCTCAAGAAAATACAATGCAGCCAAACTGCAAAATGCACTTTGCCTCATCTCACATTGCCAGACTATTTCCAGTAATTTCCCACTCATCCTTCTGTAATTTTCAATTTTCCCACATCCCCTCTTTGATTTCCCCTTTTTCATTTACCCACAATCCTTTTTTGTTCCCTATTGTTCATTTAAAAAACAAAGTCATTTTCGTCTTATTTGGAGTTTAGCTCAGTTTATATTGGAGTCTCTTTCTTACTGCAGTATTTGAATAAATCTCGTTTTGCTGCCCTTAGTAAGAATCTGGTGTCCTTTCTCTTTGATTGTTAGATTTATGCTTCATGCTTCAGTTTCCTGCTCTTAAACAGTGATACTTTCAATACCTTCCTCTTAGTTTTGCCACAAGGGCTAATGAGTAAATGTTTATAAATTGCCACGTAAATATTTATTAAAATAATTTTTTTCTAGCTAATCTTTAGTAACCCTATTAGTATAGAAATTTAAACTTTAATATGGTTTGGCCTTCATGATTCTACATTGGTTCATATTGATCTTCTAACCCCAGTCTATTATTCCAATGTCAGATTTCAGTGTCAAATATGTCAGCCCTTCCTCTCAATTACTCTGACTTTTACCTGCAATGCTCATTTCTTCATCCTCTCTGATGTGATGACATCCTGTGAAATCACTGCAGTCTTTCTCAGTGTATCTTTCTCTATAAAATCACACATTCCTTTTCTCTGTGGTACAAAGCATTTTATTCACACATGTGTTGTAACAGCTAATACAGTGTATATATATATATATACATACATATATATATATATATACATATATATATATATATATATATATATATATATATATTCTGTTTTTTTTCTTAGAATGATTCTATGAAAAATATTTTAATTCTGTTACTAATATAATACATGAAGATAAAAACTCTTACATAGCAAATAATCTAACACATTCCCTTAGCTTGCAAATGGTAAGGCCAGGCCAAATATTCTTTCTGGCTCCATTACTTGTTAGATGACTCTTCTTGGGCCAATTAATTATCTGGAGCATTTGTAAAATAAGATCATAATATCATTTCAAAAGTCTGTTGTGGTACCACAAAACCATTACCTATATAAAGATTTGAAACCGTCTGTACCAGAGAAAACATGTAAATTACTATAGACTGAATGTTTGAATCTCTGCAAAATTCAAATATTTAAACCTAATGTCTAATGTGATGGTATTTGAAGGTGAGGCCTTTTGAAGTTAATTAGATCATGGTGGTAGAATCCTCATGAATGAGATTAGTGTCCTTATAAAGAGGCTGAAAAAAGCTGCCTTGTCCCTTCTACCATATGAGAATACAACAATAAGACAGCTATCTATGAAACAAGAATGTACTCTCACCAGATACTGAATCTGCTAGCACCTTGATCATAGACTTCCCAGCCTCCAGAACTGTGAGAAATAAATGTTCGTTGTTTATAAACTACCCAGACTATGGTGTTCTATCATGGCACCCTTAATAGACTAAGACAAGAAAGTTTTCTCTTTCCTTTTTTGAGAACGAAAGTGAATGGTGTGTTTTAATCTCTAATAAAATACACATTCAGAAACAACAAAAGTTTGAGCTAGAGGAAAAAATTGATGGTGTAGAATATTTCATGGCACATAGACTAGATATGCCTTCCTTCAATAGATTAGAAGGTTTCACAATATATTACTAAGCCCTTAATACAGCCCAAAGATCTTAACTTTTTCTTTGTTTTTTTTTTTTTTTTTAAAGAAAGGAATAGTCTAGGTTTGAAGGTTAACTATTGTATTGAACAATTAGGAAATGTTGGT
>NW_011888868.1:4081423-4084146 GCF_000151845.1 Pteropus vampyrus | reverse complement strand
TTTTGATGGGATTTGAAGATGCCAGTTCATGCTAACGAAACTCATGTGATCAATATTTGACTAAAGTTTCAACTAAATAATTCACAATAAAGAGAAACAACTATAAAATATGCTGAAATTTTACATAGGAGAGACTAAAATATTCTTTCCATAGTGGCAGGTTATATTGAAGGGAATATAGTTGGAGTTAGGTATTTCAATATTAATTTCCCCTACTTCTCTATATATTCAAAACCCCAAGTTCCAGTGGGACATGAAATTATTTAACTAAAGACTACTATGCAGCACACAATCAGGTTCTTACTGATGCTTCTATTGATGGACTTGATGAGTACCTCCTAAAGAAGAAGTTATCCCATGCAACGCTAGCTGAGCTGAATGTGTGGTGGCAGGAGCAAGAACAGTCACTTTACTCCAAAAGATGTAAGTCACATACTGAGACTGGCAGATCAACACATTTGAAGAATTTCTAAATTCTAACACATGGAGTCTCCATTTTATTCCTACACTCAACAAGCATCTATCCTTTTAGCTCCTGATATTTTACCTTTTGTTGTTACAAATAACCTTATCAGTTTCCTAATTAATCACAATGACACCATTTCATGTCTTTGGGGCAATGAGCTTTTGCCCAATTTGTGTAGCTTCTGCACCAATTTAAGTGCAATAGAAGTTGAGAGAAGTTTGCAGTCAATGAATTTTAGAGGGATCAGAGAATTATACATAGAAGGATTTGGTAAGAGAAGGTCATGCTGAGCAGAGACTAAAGAGGAAATGAGAGTGGCATGTAGAAAAGCAGTGGGAGCTTATTATGCCTGAAGCAATAAGGTTAATTTAGAAAATAAATTCAGAAAAATAAGGGAAGAGCATAATAATTATTACTTAGATGATTTGATTAACTACATTATTGTTTTTCCATAATTCTGAGACATTTCCAGAAGCATATGCAATAAAAAAATTGAGAAATCCATTACATATTGTCCATATTCTTATGATCTATTTCACTTATCTGTTGTCTCATTTAACTATTTTGATGCTTCTAAGAAATAAGCCCAAAGAAAGCATCTAGAAGCATAAAGACAGTGAAAGAGATATAGAGTATAATTGCTCAGTTCCTTTAAGCTTCTAGGAAGAAAGTTGTTATATAATTCTAACCAAAAATAAAACAAAACAAAACTCAAAAATAATGCATGCGTGAGCTTTATGCTCAACATTTGGAAATGATTCATAATTTCAAATAGCTGTAGCATGCTAATTATCTAAAAGTCTGTTTTCCCAATGATGATTACTTGTATTCACAAAGAAAAGAGATATCTAAAAATAGGAGGAGAAAATGAAGAATAAAAAGATTATAAATGATTTTTTTTTTTTTTTGTAGAAGAATTTAGAACTGTCCTTTAAAGCAAAGTCCATAGGGGTAGAGAGATTTCATATTTCTCTGTCTCTACCTTTTTCAAGTTTGTACCTCTAACATAGTTATTTTATGCCCACCCAAGTCTCTACTGTTTCTGCATCAGAGAATGGAAAACTCAGGAAAATAAGTTCCATTTCTTTTCTCTCTCTTATTGCTATAGGACTGCTTTAAGATAATCTCCTAATGGAAATGCTGCCTTTGTTTTAGAAATTCAGGGCTTTATACAGTTGATAGCTATTTATTGGATGATATGCTAGACTTGTATGATTTACTTTAAATTGTACAGATAACCTAGTCTCATTTAATAGTCATGAGATTATTACCCTACCATGTAATTTTCTCAAGATTTTCCACCTACAGTGTTACTGTGAGACTAAATGCACAGTGTGCCTATCTCAAAGCCTATGCCCCCCAACTCTAATAAATCTGTAGTCTAGTAACCACAGACTTTAATTTCCCTCCACTTTAAAATGTGTCACTGAATATAAGAATCCACAGTCACCCAATTAAAGTTACTTATATATGACTTTTTTTCCATACTCTATCTACAAAAAACATATATATTCTCTCTTAAAGGGTTAGAGGATAGCAACTGTGGGTGAAATAGGTTAGTCATCATTAAAGGGTTTTGAGGTTTAATGATATTATCTAACCTTTATTTAAACACAATCACCATAGCTGATGGCTTGAGAATAGACTTGAGGAGACAAAGATAGAAACAGGAAGATGTGTTAAAAATCTACTTCAATGTCTCATGTATAGCAAGAGAGACAGTGAGAAGTAGTAAGAATGTGGATATATTTTTTAAAAAAAGATTTAAGAAGCTTTCCCAAAGATTCAGAAATTTCGATATGAGAAAATGAGAAGAGTAAGAAAGAGTTCAGCTATTTCCCTGGACAAGTAGAAGGCTGCCATTAAATTAGATGGAGAAGGCTCAAGGTGGAGTGTGTTTGTGTGTCGGGGAGCCAATGTGAATCAAGGAGTCATATTTGAACAGGTTAGGTTTCAGATATTATTTGCATATGCAAATGAAAATGTTGAGTGTAAGGGTGGATATTTAGATTCCAGTTCAGGAAAGTGATCTAAATATATAAATTTGAGAATCCATATAAAAATAATATTTAAAACCATGGAACCAAATGAGATCACCAGAGTGTAAGTATAGTTAAAAACTAGAAGTGGATTTGTGACTAAAACTTTAGACACACCAATGTTAGTAAGTTATGGATAATCAGAGGGAACAGCAAATGAAACTGCCGTGGGATATACTGTAAAGAAAATTAAATAAACAAAGTTTCACATAAGTTTT
>NW_011888868.1:4072754-4081373 GCF_000151845.1 Pteropus vampyrus | reverse complement strand
GCATCTAGAAGCATAAAGACAGTGAAAGAGATATAGAGTATAATTGCTCAGTTCCTTTAAGCTTCTAGGAAGAAAGTTGTTATATAATTCTAACCAAAAATAAAACAAAACAAAACTCAAAAATAATGCATGCGTGAGCTTTATGCTCAACATTTGGAAATGATTCATAATTTCAAATAGCTGTAGCATGCTAATTATCTAAAAGTCTGTTTTCCCAATGATGATTACTTGTATTCACAAAGAAAAGAGATATCTAAAAATAGGAGGAGAAAATGAAGAATAAAAAGATTATAAATGATTTTTTTTTTTTTTTGTAGAAGAATTTAGAACTGTCCTTTAAAGCAAAGTCCATAGGGGTAGAGAGATTTCATATTTCTCTGTCTCTACCTTTTTCAAGTTTGTACCTCTAACATAGTTATTTTATGCCCACCCAAGTCTCTACTGTTTCTGCATCAGAGAATGGAAAACTCAGGAAAATAAGTTCCATTTCTTTTCTCTCTCTTATTGCTATAGGACTGCTTTAAGATAATCTCCTAATGGAAATGCTGCCTTTGTTTTAGAAATTCAGGGCTTTATACAGTTGATAGCTATTTATTGGATGATATGCTAGACTTGTATGATTTACTTTAAATTGTACAGATAACCTAGTCTCATTTAATAGTCATGAGATTATTACCCTACCATGTAATTTTCTCAAGATTTTCCACCTACAGTGTTACTGTGAGACTAAATGCACAGTGTGCCTATCTCAAAGCCTATGCCCCCCAACTCTAATAAATCTGTAGTCTAGTAACCACAGACTTTAATTTCCCTCCACTTTAAAATGTGTCACTGAATATAAGAATCCACAGTCACCCAATTAAAGTTACTTATATATGACTTTTTTTCCATACTCTATCTACAAAAAACATATATATTCTCTCTTAAAGGGTTAGAGGATAGCAACTGTGGGTGAAATAGGTTAGTCATCATTAAAGGGTTTTGAGGTTTAATGATATTATCTAACCTTTATTTAAACACAATCACCATAGCTGATGGCTTGAGAATAGACTTGAGGAGACAAAGATAGAAACAGGAAGATGTGTTAAAAATCTACTTCAATGTCTCATGTATAGCAAGAGAGACAGTGAGAAGTAGTAAGAATGTGGATATATTTTTTAAAAAAAGATTTAAGAAGCTTTCCCAAAGATTCAGAAATTTCGATATGAGAAAATGAGAAGAGTAAGAAAGAGTTCAGCTATTTCCCTGGACAAGTAGAAGGCTGCCATTAAATTAGATGGAGAAGGCTCAAGGTGGAGTGTGTTTGTGTGTCGGGGAGCCAATGTGAATCAAGGAGTCATATTTGAACAGGTTAGGTTTCAGATATTATTTGCATATGCAAATGAAAATGTTGAGTGTAAGGGTGGATATTTAGATTCCAGTTCAGGAAAGTGATCTAAATATATAAATTTGAGAATCCATATAAAAATAATATTTAAAACCATGGAACCAAATGAGATCACCAGAGTGTAAGTATAGTTAAAAACTAGAAGTGGATTTGTGACTAAAACTTTAGACACACCAATGTTAGTAAGTTATGGATAATCAGAGGGAACAGCAAATGAAACTGCCGTGGGATATACTGTAAAGAAAATTAAATAAACAAAGTTTCACATAAGTTTTATACTGACTACATTCACTTTTAATAAACATGTGCTCTAAATAAACGTTACTTTGATAGAGACAAAACTATGCTGAATTATTATTTCAGGCAGCAAACAATAATCAAACACTTATTCACATTTGCAAAATAAAAACAAATTTAAGAAACATCTTTGCCTTCAAATAATTCAGTACAGAAAACAATTGCATAACATAAAAAGTAATTAAAATTATCAAAGTATTATGTCAAAGATGTAAGTCAAATGCTGTGCCCCAAGACTCTCAACTAAAGTGCCTCTTCAACTTTTATCAAGTTCAAGGAGAGAAGTCATGTTTGCTAATGTAACAAAGGGTCTTGTTATCCCAGCTTCGAGCTCCCTTTTTGTTTTCTGTCCTCATTTAGAAAGACTCTTGTGGAGCTTAGATGGTCCTGCAACTTTCATATTTTACATGCAGGCATTTGACTTACGAAAAACTTTTGGTTAATATGGAAAAGGTCCAAAGGAAACCTCAACCACTTTCTTTTCTGAAACCAAATGAACTTCAACCTATCCCTCTCTATAAATAAAAGGGAGTTAAATTATCTTAAATGCTACAAACAAAAATATAACTTTATAAAATGAAGGAAGTTAAATATTTTCTAAATTCTACACAGTTTTGGTGAAATGGCATACAGATATTGTGAAAAACCTCTTTTTAATATATTGAACAATACACTAAAATATTCAGAATCATGAATCTTATACTGAAAGGACGAATAAAGCTCTATTATGTGGACACCCAAGTTTGGAGCGTGTCAGTGATGTAGTTATGGGCCTAACCACACCGCACATCTCAGAGAGACACAGTAGACAAGCCTAAGTGAAGCATCACACTGAAATGTTATCAGTGCACTTGAATTCTATAATGCATCATATGTACACTGCATGGTGTGTTCACTACCCAAATTCATATCTCCTTTTCTCACAATATATTTGACCCACTTTACCCTTTTCTTCTTCCTCAACCCTCTTTTCTCTCTGGTAACCACCCTACTGTTATTTGTGTCCATGAGTTTTTGTTTGTTTGTCTTGTTTGTTCGCTTGTTGTTTTCAGTTTTATATCCTACATATGAGTAAAATTATATGGTTCTTGTTCTTTTCCACCTGACTTATTTCACTTAGCATGATATTATCAAGATCCATCCATGTTGTCACAAAAAGGCAATAATCATCTTTGCTTATGGCTGAGTAGTAGTACATTGTATGTACGTATCACATCTTCTTTATCCGATCATCTATTGAAGGACACTTTAGTATTTGCGTCTCTTCTACATTGTGAATAATGCTACAATAAACATAAGGGTACATATATCTCTATGAATAAATGTTTTTAAAATTTGGGGGTAGATACTCAGAAGAGGGATCGTTGGGTCATATGGTAACTTGATTCTTAATTTTTTGAAGAAACTGTTTTCTGTAGTGGCTATACAAATCTATATTCCAATTGGCAGAGTATAAATATACCTTTTTCTCCACAACCTCTCCAACACTTGTTATTACTTGTCATGTTGATAATAGCCATTCTAACAGGTGTGAGGTGGTATCATTGTGGTTTTGATTTCCCTAATAGCTAGTGAAGTTGAGCATCTTTTCATACGTCTATTGGCCATTTGTATGTCTTCTTGGGAGGAGTGTCCTCTGCCCATTTTTTTAAATTAAATTTTGTTGTTTTTGTTGAGTTGTATAAGTTCTTTATACATTTTGGATAGTAACATCTTATTGAAGGTATCATTTGCAAATATCTTTTCTCATTTGGTTGGTTGCCTTTTTGTTTTATTGATGGTTTTTTTTTGCTGTGCAGAAGAGTTTTAGTTTAATATAATCTTATTTATTTATTTTTGCTTTTATTTGTCTTGCCTTGAGGTAAAATACATAAAAATCTTCTCTTAGACCAAGGACCATAAGTTTAGTACCTATGTTTTCCTCTATGAATTTTATTATTTCAGGTCTTATATTTAAGTCTTTGATGCATTTTGATTTAACTTTTGTGTATGACGACAAGTAGCACTCTAGTTTCTTTTCTCCTCCATATGGTTTTCCAATGTTCCCAGCACCCTTTATTGAAGATGCTTCTTTTCTTCATTGTATGTTTTCCACTTATTGTCAAAACTGATTTGGCTATATATGTGGGTTTATTTCTGGGCTCTCAATTCTGTTCCACTGGTTTGTGTGTCTGTTATTCCGCCAATATCATGCTGTTGTGATGGTCACTTTGGAATATAATTTCAAATCAGGGAGTGTAATACATCCAGCTTTGCTCTTTTTTTTTTTTCTCAGAATTACTTTGGCTATTCAACATCTTTTGTGGTTCAATACAAATCTGATGTTATTTTGTTCTATTTCTTTAAAAAAATGCCATTGGGATTTCGATGGGCATTGCATTAAATTTGTATATTGCTTTGGGTAATATGGCCATTTTAACTATGTTGATTCTTCCAATCCTTGAACACAAAATATTTTTTCGTTTCTTTACATTTCCTTAAATTTTATTTAATAAACTTGTAGTTCTCAGTGTATAGGTCTCTCATATATTTTGTTAATTTTTTCTTAGATATTTTATTCTTTTTATTACAATTGCAAATCATTGTTTTTTGTCCATTATTTTTCTGAAATTTTATTGTTAATATATAAGAACACAATGGATTTATATACATTGATTCTATATTCGGGAATTTTGCTATTGTTTCTAATAGTTTTTTAGTGGAAACTTTAGGGTTTTCTATATAAAGAATCATGTCACCTGTAAAAAGGAACAATTTTACTTTTTCATTTCTAATCAAATTCTTTTTATTTATTTTATTGCCTGATTGTTTTGGCTAGAACTTCTAGTACTATGTTAAATAACAGTGGTGAGTGTGGGCATCTTTGTCTTGTTTCTTATTTTAGAGGAAAAGCTCTCAGTTTTTCACCATTGAGTATAATAGCAGCTGAGAGTTTGTCATATATGGCCTTTATTATGTTGAGGAACCTTCCTTCTTTACTCATTTTATTGTTTTAATCATAAACAGATGTTCTATCTTGTCGAATGATTTTTCTGTATCTATTGATATGATCATATGATTTTTAGAAAATAGCTGTTTTACAAAGCATATATTTCACATATTAAAGATGTGTAAAATAAGAGAAATGGAGTGTAATAGATGGCTACAAATTACATAAAAAAAGAGAAATAATAGCAGCTAAAGCATAAAATGAATATAGATCAAATGAAGAATTATATAAATAGGTATCAAGAAACTTTTCTATGTCATATCGAATAAAGTATACCCCTTAAAAGACAGCTCAATAATATATCAGAAGACTGTTGCAGTCCAGAAGAGAATTAAATAGAAAAATTAATCCATGAATATAAATATTCACCACACACACACACACACACACACACACACACACACACACACACGTAATAAGCCACTACTGAAAACAGCATTTATGATATGGAAGAAAAAAAAAAGTCTCGATAACATCTAGCAGATTAAATTAGAGAAAAAACCATAGAATGTTAAAAAACAATAAGAACAAAACTTATGCATGTGTATATATGATGATTGAACACATGTCATCTCTGAAATGAAATAATGCAACAAATAAAACATAGAACTATTAAAAGTATGGTAGAAGAAAACTTTTGAAAAAAAAGAATACTTGAATCTCTAGGAAGAAAGCATGTATTATATCTAAAAGAAAAGTGAAGATAAACAATTAACCTAAGATATATGTATTAGTAGCTAAAAAAATTACGATAAAAAAACATTCTTTCTCAATCCAGGCCAAAAATATATACATCAAATAACTTAGAAGAGAGAATAATTCAATTTATCTATACACTTTCCAGCAACAACAGAAAACAATGTAGAAAACAATAGAAGGAAGTCCACAAAGTCTTCATGGGAAGAAAGATGAGTCAAGACTTTGATAGTTACAACATCGTTGTTCAAATGTAAAGGCAAAAAGAGCACTGTTCATATGTTCAAGAATTGTTCAAAACTGAAAGATTTGAAGATATACAGCATGCATGATTGTTTTAAATTGGCTTTTTAAAAAATCTAAACAACTATGTTTTATATAGAAAACTGTATTGAAAATTGTGTAAATTTAAATATATAATTAAAACACAATAAAAAGCTGTGGGGATTATGTTGATAGAACACATTGTATGTTTTTGTTAAAAAAAAAAGTCAAACCAGAAAGTAAAAAATGACAGAAGATGGACCTAGTGTAAGTTAATTTATTTTCTCATTTTTCATTTCAAAGTCAATAAATACTACTTAAAAATAAATCAAGAAAAAATATACTTAAACATATAGTGCTTTGAAGTTATAAAAGAATTAAATAAAAAGTGAAAGAAATAAATGGCAAATCCTCCAAAGTATAAAATTATCAGAAAATGTAAAAAGCAAAAATTAGGTAAACTATAAACAAAAATATTTAAAATATAAAAGAAGACGAGACATAACGATTATGCAAATGATATACAAGTATGCTTTTCAATTCAAGTGCAGTGTTGGACAATTGTTACAGATACCATATGGCCCAAAGAATCTAAAATATATACCATCTGGCCCTTTATAGAAAATGTTATTAGCTATTGCTTTATTCTAGTAAAACATAACTATTAAAATCTAAATATCATCAATCTTTATTCTCTATATATAATTGCATCAAAGCGTGTAAGTAAAGAAAAAAAAAACAACTAATAAATAAAATGAAAAATAGTAAAAAATGCAACTTTATAATGAGTAATTAGCCTGCATGTCTAACTCCATGATGGATCAAGTAGCAAAGGATAAGTAAGCATAAATAACAGAACTAATATAAATCTAAAAGCCCAAACTAAAACAGAATGTGAATACAGGTATATTATATATTGTTAGTGAATACAGAGGGCAATGGAGGGAAATTTGTTACCCATCAACAGCTTCAATTATGTTTTCTACAAATGTGTCCTGAATATCCACTTTCATGTAATACAAAATGTGTGTATGAGAATGTCTTTTGAAGCATTGCTCATAACAGCAAATACAACAAACAAAAATTAAAAAAAATAAAACAAACAAAACTTGAAATAACCAAAATGTTAACCAAGAAAAGTAGTTAATATATAAATTTAATGATAGATATAACGCAGTCATAAAAAAATGGGTATTTATATACTTCCAAAAAATGCTAAGTGAAAATAAAAGCAAGAAGAAACCTAAAATATCAACACATATATATGCAAATACATGTGTGAAAATTTCTGAGAGATTCCATTAAAAATATTAAGTGAGCTTCTTTCAGAATTAAACCTAGGGATAATGTTGGGAGGAAAATTGATTTCTTTAGTTTATTTTCATTATTCATTGACAATATTTTCATAATAATAAAATATTTATTTAACATTCAAGGAAAACTTGGGTGCCCCAGGGAAGTGGTATAGTGGTATTGGGCTGGATTTCCATTTTTAGATTAACATGAAATGTATTAGAACCAAGAGAATGGCTAGGTTTATTCTAGGATGTTTCACAAGTAATCTTGGATATGGCTTCCCATCCCCAGCTTCTCTAAATCCTGGAGTGAAAGTTTGCCATCAAGAACATTAGTGTAAATAAAATTAATCATCTGCTGCTCCTGGAGAAGTTATTCGGACATAGCCGAAAGCTTCAATTTCCTGCTTTGCTCCTGGGATATCGTGACCAAGCACCAGAACAACCTGCTTATATAATTTTGTGATATATGAACAATTCATATCCAGAGACAGTGGGCTGCAGGCCTTCACTTTCCCTCATTTCCCTTTAATGAGATATCCAATTTGGGTATCTCATTTCACACTTGTTTTGTCTCACTGCAGGTGATGTGAGGCTCATCACATGTTCATATCCCTAAATGTAAACACATCAGCACCTACTGACTATTCTTATACAATATTTTCTGTGATTTAATTCAAGTTTTTTGTTTTTATGTTTTGTAGAATTTCCTCCTTTTTCCTAAATTAATCCCAAATCTATAATTAAGTTTTCTCTCTTCCTGCCCCCCCCCCGTAAGGTAAATTATAATTAGGGGACAAAGTCTATAGTTTAAAACCTAATAAAGAATATTTATTTAGTTGTCATTAAAAAGCAAAATACAGTTTGAGTATTACATCTTTTGACATATATAAAAATTCAACCCAGAGAAATTATAATTTTGGTTTCTTTAATCTCTGCATATTAGACTTCTAGGACTGAAATACATGTAGGTGACAGGTAGGATGTCTTCAATTACATGTGACCAACTAGAACAGCATGGAAGATGAGAGCTGAAGAGACATTGCAGTACAACTTCTCCTCTCATTTGGCAGATGGTTTATTGGTAATACACCAATCTTCTTTCATGTGTTGAGGATTTTCTTTACCACCTAGACTCAAGTTTCTTTAGCAACAGGGTTGATCCTCCACAAGAATGACCTTTTATGACTCTGCAGCTTCCAAGACCAAGGTGGACTTCTGACTTAATTATACCTAATGAGATTGTATATTTGGAATTGGTACTTTGAGGTTTGGGTCAGTTGATTATTGCTTTAGAGAAGTAAGATGCTGCAGTTCTGGAAGTCCATTTTACAACATGTGCATGAAAAAGCCAGTAAGCTCTGAAAAGAGAAATAAATGAAATGGGTATGCAGAAAGAAAGAAAAAGCAGAGATTGTGTATCCTAGGAAGGATAGAGAAGGGTTCCTAATGACTTTTTAGTCTAATACTGCTTGACTCTGAATTATTTATACATGGCAGAAAAATTGGCTAACCTGAAATTCCTTAAGCCAAAATGGGAATTCTTACTATTGGAGTTAAAATATCAAGGGGAACATCAGTTAAGTTTCAATCTATAACCTGAATATTTTTCCAACACTTAATATTTTTCTTTTTCTCCTCCTCGATCCCACTTCCATAAAAATCTACTTCTCTTCTCCATTCTGAGACAA
>NW_011888868.1:4069365-4071919 GCF_000151845.1 Pteropus vampyrus | reverse complement strand
TTTCCATCAACTCCTTATTCTTAAAATGAATGTTGGCTTTTGAACAACTCTCCTTAGATATCCCAAAGGATCTACAAACAGAATGCATTCACAATTAAAATAATCATTTCTCTTAAAAACTTCTTTTTTTACTTTCACTCCTCTATGACTTCTTTTCCACCTATCTCCCAAACCTGGAATCTGGAAAACATCCTTCAGATCCATTTGATGTCAAATTATCCTATCTTATTAATATGTTTTGACTCAATAGATTATTAAAACAATCTTCTCTGATAGTGTTTAAGCTCGAGCACTAACCTATCTCACTAGTAAAACTATGACTTTGGAAGCTGCTCTGAAAAACAGTCGGCATTAGGATGTCAGAGATATTTGATGATGTCATTTTCCTACTGAATACTCATCTATGATTCTATGTTGCTTACTAAATACATATTCCTAAGTATGCTAGCGAGTTCTCTTATAATAGAGTCCCTTTTGTTCTCTGCATCTACTTACTTCATATCCCACTCTCTATTAAACTGAGTACGTCCTTCATTTGAGCTCCATTCTTCAGAACTGATTTCAAGTGTGACCTTCTTCTGAAGGCTTCTTTAGCTATATTCTCCCACAGGTTTGAATTATCCAGGCCTCTGCCATTCATGCAGACCCCAGTAATACCACATACCTTACTTCATTAAAGTTGTCTTTTGCCTTATTTGTCTCTCCCACTGATTATACAGTACTAGAGGCCATAAATAGTTTTGTTGTTACTGCTTTTGGTAGTATTTTCACTTTTTGTACCCATTCTCAGAAACTAGCATAGCAAATGTCATGCAATAGAGGCTCAATAAAGAGAGCCTCTTCCCTCTACATCCTCAGACCATGATAGGGAAGTAGTAGCCATATCTGGGGAAAGTTTGCTACCTATTGACTAATGTCCTACAGCCTCATACTGAAGACTATGCATATTTTAGTATATATGTATGCATGGCCTATTGGTCAATCTTGCTATAGTTTGTCTTTAGAAATCTCAAAGTGAAGTGTGAGATATCATATATCTTGGTCAAGTTCAGACACAAATTATTAAGAGAATTTACCTTAATACTCTTTTAAAGATCTTATTACTGGAATAACATAGAATGCTTTGTGTCAGCACTGAGCTGATCGAGAAGAGAAGGTTTCGGTGGTGAGACTCCTAGTTGTAAGAACATACAAGGATCCAATATGAGAATCAAATGGCAGGCACCAACTTTATTGCGGGGAGTGTGCTTCTTCTATTATGGGGAATGTGCTTCTGCTTCTGCTCTTCTTCTGCTCTGGCTCTCCAGGGGACCACATGGACTCTACATATATCAGAGTAAGATCGTGGCATTCAGCCACACATGTGTGATATAATAAGCTGAATTATGTTTATATATGTTAAGCAAAGATGTCTTACTACACTAATGTAATATTCTAAATCTGGGATTCTATTACCAGTTGCGAGCTTGGATTACAGCCAGACCTAGTACTACCCAGGCCTGTGACCCACACTCTACTTCTAAAAGGTCTACGTAGGATCTGTCCTGGAGGAAACTACTTTCGGCCTACAATCTACTTATTATTCTTGGAGTGGCTTAGCCCCATGGGGTATTACCTCCGGGGTACTCTTTACCTGCCATCTCTCTGGGTGCTGCTCAGCAAACCAGGGGCATTGTGACATGGCAACTTGTGCTTGTGCCCTCATCAATGATAGCCCCCATCATTTTACTACCTGTTCCATGGTACGAGCCATTTGTGTACCAGGCATCTTCAAAGATGGGAGCCTGACCCTCTACATAGGGACTTGGTATGTCTCCCATCTCAGCAGGCTCTGCCAGGAGTTCTGCTTGAAACTGTACTGGTCCCAAGAGGGAATGCAGTTGATCTGACTGGGAGCTCACAGAGAACTGCGCCCACTGCTCTAGGTATGCCCCCCACTTGGTCAGTGTAAGGGTATGTGTAATTCCCATATGAGGATTCTTTATTTAAGACCATAGCCATCCCACCACAGGGCATGTGGACCACACGGTTATTGGGGTTAGTGCCAGTGATGGCCTCATTGGCCAGAAGGGCTGCACATATGGCAGCCAGTTGTTTCTTTATCAGAGAATACTGTGCTTCTGCGCCTATCAGAGAATATCACACTTCACCCCCTTTCTACAATTGGAACTCAACACCTATTGTCACCTTCCAGGAACACTGCTTCTGCTACAAGCCCTATCTAAACCCTATATTATCCACTTCCTCTGTAAGCAGGAATTGGAGAGATGGATCTGCTATGCATAGACTTTGGGCTTGTGCTACAGCTTACTTTGTAGACTTAAAGGCTTCTTCTATCTTGGGAGTCTAATCCTATTGGGCACCCAGTTGCACTAGACAGTGCAGGGGTAACATTAAGGTAGCTAAGTGGAGGATGAACAATCTCTAAAACCCTAGTAGTTGTAAATAGGTTGTAAATAGCTTGACCATCTCAGGTCAGGGATATGCTTGTATCTTATCAATTACCGCCTCCGGCATTAGTTTTGTCTTACCCGATCAGACAGCTCCTAAGAAT
>NW_011888868.1:4066356-4068515 GCF_000151845.1 Pteropus vampyrus | reverse complement strand
CCTATCCATGTCAGGGGCTAGCAGTGCCGCCATGGTGCCAAAAGTATCATCCAGGCAGAAATCAAAATCAAGTCCTTCATATGGGTTGTAAATACCTCTTCATCAGGGCTTGTATACTGGGTGTGAAACATCATCTGTCGCATGCCCATTTTCCGAATTATCTGGACCAGATCTAAGTATGTAGTGCATCTGCTCCCTGTCTCTGGCAGCTCCCCAGGGTCAACGAACACTGTCAATGCAGCAGACATGAGCCAGTTAATCAGGAAGTGATTGCCTGCACCATGAGCCGTATGCTCCACATTCTGGAGGCTCTGCCTGAGGGATGAAATCACTGTTATGAAGGCCAGCTGAGCCATCTCATCCAGAGATAATTCAGTCCCTTCGGCCCTATCATCCCCCAGCTGCAGTAGCCACCCTGGACCCATCTCCCTAGATCTCTGTTGTACTTGTTTCATCAGGTCCCAGAGTTGGCTGGGGGTGTACTGGATAGAGGTAGTATGCTTTTTAGCCTGGTGGGCGCTGACAGCTTGCCCCCCAGGGCCAACGGCCATTCCACTTTAACCTGCTGCCGTATCACCGGCTGTGCCTGCCATGGTATCGTCGGCGGGCTCCCAGACCAGGACGATGGCAGCAACCTGTCAGGGACCTCCAGCATGCCTACCACTGCCACCAGCCTGCCTTTCCAGTGATATTTCCTGGCATTGTGGCTGGCCTGCCGCAGCACCACCAGGAACATTCAGGACACTCGACCCGCTGCCTCCCAGTGAGCAGTTGGGACATTTGGCTCCAACATCTCTAGGGCTTTCCAGATGTCCTCCAGATGTGGCTTCACTCTTTCCCAATCCTCCAGGGGCATCCACATAGCCAAATATGTAGCTACAGGATACCAGCGAGAGGTGTCGGTGGCGGGGGGACGCACATGTCCTCTACCTGGGTCTACTCTACCCAGGGACAGTCTGGAGTGCTGGGAGCTGTACCAACTACACCATGTGTCATTGCCAAGCTGATCAAGAACAGAAGATTTTGGTGGTGAGACACTTAGTTGGAAGAACACATGAGGGGCCAATATGAGATTGAAATGGCAGGCACTAACTATTGTGGGGAATGTGCTTCTGTTGCGGGGAGCGTGCTTCTTCTATTGTAATAGAATGTGCTCTGCTTCTGTTCTTCTCTGGCTCCCCCAGGGAACTGTATAGGCTCTACATATATCAGAGTACAATAGTAGCATTCAGCTACACATATATGATATAATAAGCTAAATTATATTTACATATGTTAGGTGCAGGCACCATACTACACTAATATAATATTCTAAATCTGGGGTCCTCTTCCAAGCCGTGAGCCTACATTACAGCCAGATCTAGGACTAGCCAGGCCTAAGACCCACACTTTGTAACCCATACAACTTGATGGCTTCAAGGATACAAAAAATCCCTGAATTTATGCATACTTAGTTCAATTATGGCAGCTTATTCCTGAGGCTACTTAAAGAAGAAAGATAATCATCTGTAGACAAATTCAATTTTGCAGTGAATAAGCCTCCTAAGATCAGAGAATTAAGACTGACACTAATTATACACAAGTCATTATTATATTTATTTTCTTGGTTAGGGAGAAAAAGACATATATAATGATGGTTAAATTACCAGTATTTATTCAGGTTACAGTTAGAAATCTCCTTTCTCACATCCTCGAGGAATACCATATGGCTTGAAATATTGGAGCTTGCTAAATGCTCTCTAATAACAAGAATACATGGAATTGATTTAAAGATATATTTTTTTCTTTCCTGAGAACAAAAATGAAAGTAATCTTCATAGTTAATTATTATATTAGCTTTTTTGTATATGGGGCATTTTCCTTTCAAATTTCACTCACTCTCTCTAACTCTCTTTTGGAAGAATACATATTCCATCCAAAGTGAACGTCAGGATTTAATGTCTGCATTATCTTTTTGCATACCAGTCTTTGTGTAACGTTTCTGACATTTTGTCATATTTGATGTTGACTCACTGATATACCTCAATCATTCCAAATGTGTACATAATTATCTGGGTAAAAGTTCAATTTATATCTCTCTGGAATTTTTTATGGTGATGTGGTAGAGTGGAAAGGGACTGCATTTAGAAAGAGAAATGTTTGCTTCACAATGGTGATGC
>NW_011888868.1:4053555-4065116 GCF_000151845.1 Pteropus vampyrus | reverse complement strand
ACTGCCTTGAGTGTGGGCAGGACCTCTGACTGGATTCTCACTAGCAAAATATGACAAAGATTTCACTTCTGTAATTATGTTCTGCTAGGAAACTCTCTTTGCTAATTTAATTAAATAAGCAGTCAGATATGGAAATCCCATTGCCAAGGAGCTGCCCCAAAACTTCTAGAAACTCAGGAAGATTTTAGCCGACGACAAGCCAGAAGCCAGCACCCTTGGTCCCAGAGCTACAAGGAAATAAGTTGTGCCAAAAACCATGGAGAGTTTAAAAATAAATTCTTCTTCAATTAATTCCAGATTAGAACACAGCCCACTGACACTTGTATTGCAGACTTATGAGATCTCAAACAGAAGACCCAGCGAAGTTGTACCTGGACTCTTGGACCATAGAGGCAATGAGATAATGTGTGTTGTTTTAAGCAAGCAAAAATAGTTACATGTACTAAATAAATGTCAGACTTTGAGGCAAACTGTTTTCCAGAGGAACTCTACCATTTGGCATTCTTATCAGTAAAGTGTGAGATTTCCTTGCCCTTAGTGGTAGTAGTGGTGGTGGTGGTGGTGGTGGTGGTGGTGGTGGTGTGTGTGTATGTTTAAAGATACTGTAATAGATGGAAAGGGAGATCTAATTTTGTCTATAATTTGAATTCACTTATTGCTTAATGATGTTGGCCATCTTCTCATTTTCGTATTTGCCATCCAAATATTCTTTTGATGAAATATCTGTTCAACTATATTGTTTATTTTTAAGGTGTGTCATTTTCTTATAATTGAGCTTTGAGTGTCCTTTGTATAAACTAGATACAAGTCCTTTAACAAAGTGTAATTTACAAATATTTTTCATTCTGTATATTATTATTTTATTCTCTAAATAGTATATTTTATAGAGCAAACATTTGTAATTTAATAAAAATGATCTTTTTTTTTATATCATGCTTTGGTATCATTAAAAATATTTACCCAAGCTTAGATTACAAAGGGTTTATTCTGTTATCTTTTATGCTTTATAGTTATATCTATGGTCAATTTTGAGTTGGTATTTACATGAGGAATAATGATATCTTTTGTCAAGATATATATATCTATATATATGTGTATATATATGTATATATGTATTTGGAAGTCTATTCCAGCGCTGTTTGTTAAAAGGTGCCATAGCTCCATTGACTTGTTTTTGCACCTTTTTCAAAGCCAATTGATTATATTTGTGCAGGACTTTTCTTCAGTTATTTGTTCATTGTCATCAATCTATATGCCTATTTCTTCACAGATATCTCTATATCTTGATTGTTGTACTTTTACAGTAGGCCTTAAAGTCACGCAGCATAATTGCTCCAGTTTTATTATTCTTCTTCAAAATCGTTTTGCTCTTCTATATAAATTGTAGAAACAGCTTGTCTATATCTATAATGACTTATTCAAGGATTTTGATTGGAATTGAATTCGATCTATTGATAAATTTGGGCATAACTGACATCTTTTAAAAATTGATTCTACTAATAATGAACATGAAATGTCCTTCAATTATTGAGATTTTTGAATTCTTTCATTTGCTTTTTTTCAGTTTTCAGCATAGAATCTGAATGTTTTCTTAGATTTATCCTAAATAAGGATTTTTATTTAGATTCAAAACTAATATTTCTAATTCTATTAAAATAGTATTTTTCTTATTCATTTCTAATTGATCATTACTAGTAAATATAAATGCAAAAAAATCGTGTCTATTGACTTTGAATCTTGTATTTTTTAAGTTTCATGAGATATTTTATGTGCACAATTTATTTTCTGCTAATAGGCACTGTTATTTTAGTTGTTGTTCCAATTTGTATGTCACATTTTATTTTCTCGCCTTATTATACTGACTTGTATTTACAATATGATGTTGAATAGCAGTGAGAATGAACATCTTTGCTTTGTTTTTTCTCATGGTATAGACTGAAAATACCAGGTATTTGCATTCTCTTTCTACATATGTGTGTCAGATTTAAAATCTTCGTATTATTTTCTACTGTGATAAACTTGGCTGAACATCTTGAAATCTTTAATTACTTATTCTGCCTTCTAGGAGCACCCTCTTGGAGCCAAGCCCATGTCCAGAGAACTCTGCTAACTCAATCTCTTTCCCTTCGGCATTATTACCATAGCTTCTCTGAGTCACTCTTGGGCGAAGAAATAAAAATGCAACCTTGTTCTGCCTTAGTACAGAAACAAGAAAAAGCAGAAAGATTCATTTTGAGGACCTGCATTTATCCTTGACTTTTCTAGAAGTTTCTTCTCTAGGTAGTGATGTGAGGCAATAGAGGTAGAAAAGGCAACAATCCTGAGTCACATTCAGATGCAAGTGAGAGCAGGGTAGATAACAAGCAAATGCAGTCAGCAACCAGTAGCCCTTCTTCATGCCTCAATTTCCCTGATTTAAACCATTCCACTCCCTTTCTTTTTCAGTTTATTTTAGCTTCCTGCCTTCAGCTTTAGAGAATTCATTTCTCTCTCTTCTCAAGTCAACTCAATATATTTTCTTATAAATCATTCTCCTAATGAATAAATCAAGAGATAACTATTGAACAGCCATTCAACCTTGGCTGCATGCTGGAATCGCCTAGGGAGCACTGATATCAACTGTACAGATTATGATTTAATTGCCCTGGATGGGGCCCAAGTGTTGGTATATACTAGTAGCTTTCCAGATGAATTTAATATGTAGATAGAGTTGAAAAACATTTGTGTAATGCCAGTCAGAGTATAGGCTTAAAGAAGTAATGGTTGAGAACCTGGCCACAGGCTTTCACAGCCCACTTAAGGGTTATTTCCAAGTCTGTGGTTGCATAGACACCACAGGAAATGCTTGCTAGACATACACTTTTCAGGTCCCATAAAAACCTCTATAGTTGGTGAAGATTGTTGAGACATAAATGAACCCTGCTGATTGCATGGCAAAAGTTATTTGATTGTAATCTCCTCTTTTCTAATAAGATTTTCAACTATATTTATAATAAGATCCAAGTGAATCCTCTGGTCTGACCAATGTTTGGGAACTACAGATAAATAACTTGGTAATATATTATAAAATATGGACTAAAGAGTCCAACATAGAAAAAAGGCTGGCATCACGAGTAATGAAGAAAGGTTTGTTGGAAGAGCTGAGTCTGAACTAAGACTGTAAGTTCAGGTTGGCATCTGAGAAGCAGAAAGGGCTAGGTTTGTGTCAGCGCCAAGCTGATGGAGGAGAGAAGGTTTCGGCAGTGAGACACCCAGTTGAAAAAACACACAAGGAACCAACATGAGAACGAGACTGCAAGTTAAACCTTTATTGTGGGGACTGCCTGGGCTCATATATGCTAGAGAACAATAGTGACATTCCGCCACACATGCGCAGTACAGCAAGCTTAGTCATTCTTACATAAGCTAGGCGCAGGCGGGCTACTGCGTTCAATGTAACATGCTAGATCTGGTATCATGTCCTTAGCCACGAGCCTGGATTGCAGCCAGGCCTGGGACCAGTCAGGCCTGGGGTCCACGTTTTGGAATGTACAAGCCATATTCCAGGAACAGTAACAGAAAATTACTGTTTACCTTCAGGTCCTAGCCAACCTCAGACTAATATATAAGAAAGTAATTTCTTTTAATCTAACATTATGCTCAGAAGTTACAGAGATTAAAATGTTATGCTTTTATTTTTGACATTCTCTCTGAAAAGCAGATGTTAAATCTCAGTTGCTCTTCTTAGTTTTTCCTAAAGAAAAATTTTACATATTTTCTTTAAGTGAGGAACTACGTTCCGTGCTTTAAATTATTAGATATTTCTATTTCAGATCCATGAAGTTAATATTCTTATTTCCATTTTATAGGACAGACAACTGGAACCCAGAAAAAATATATAGTTTGCTCAATGGTGTTCAGCAAACAGTAAGCTAAGTGAAGATCTGAATCCTAATATGACTGATTCTAAAGACAAAGGAACGCCAAATATTTTCTTTGCAAAGAACAAGCACATCACTGCTTGAGAATGCAAATTAAATTTAGAGAGCATATGATCCTTTAGATTAATTCAGTATAGTGCAATTATATTAAAATATAGGAATGTACCTAAAATATATATGGAGAAATGTGATAAACCATGAAACAGAGAAGGTAGATAAACAAATTTTGGTCTGGAAGATTTCATTCCCCTTACTGCCAAATCTTGAGGCTTAAATGGCCAAATGTCTCTACTTTAAAAATAAGATAAAAGCAAACCATCACTAGCAACAACAATAACACAGAAATGATAGTTGGGCTTCCATGCTTGTACATCTGAGGCAGTGGTTAATGATGTGCACCATGGACAAGAGAGATTGTAGCATGATGGGGCTGCCACACTTGTCCGCAAAGTTAAAGTAAATGGAGACAATGCAGCAGATGCCCTTTTTAAATATTAATGCAAGAAAAAGAGCAACACACTTATCACTTTCTATTCAGATATATATTTTTTAATTATTATTATTATTTTTTTTTGCTTCAACTTTATGCCTTTAATCTGTCTGACCCATCCACTGAAGGACTCTGTCCCTCAGTTTTGGGGCTGTGCCGTTCTTATGGGCATAAAAGTAACTACAGTTTGCCTGTTTGGGCCAACCTTGAAATTTATGTGAGCAATTTGGCTTTCATTCTCTATCTTTTTCCACTCTTGGGTTCATCAAGAAGGATGCCTAATCTCATATATGGAACCCAAAACTCAGTATTTAAAACAGACCCAGTGAGGAAGAGTTACTATGATAATAATAATGAAAGTTCTTACATTTGTATTTCCTTCTCAGTTAAGTCTTAGAGGTAGGGAGAGCAGATGGGCGAGTGAGCTCCATCTTCTGTATGAAAAACTTTTGGTATAAAGGACCAATGTTTATGGCTATTTAGTGACTCTTAATATCCAAGTCACTGCTAATTCCATGATTAAAAGCTGCTGAATAAGATTGGAACCCCTACTGCTAACTCATCTTTCTGGTGGATTTTATATCTTCTTTGTAAAAGAAAAATGTCACTATCACTTTCAACTTATATTCAGTAGAACTTCCAGAATTGGTGGCATTGTTGGAGGCTTTATAACATGACAATTAATTGTACATCCAGAATGAACTCTTTTCTTCTGCACAGAACATGTAATTCAATTGCAATAACACTTTTCTAGCAATACTGCAGTACTTTAACATGAGATTACTTTGTTATCATTAATTAATGCATTCTCTCAAGGATGTGCATCTTTACACTTCAAGTTCCTTCCGTCTAACCGTTTCTTGCAGTTTAAAGTAAATCACTCAGCAGAGCAATTCTTCTTGGCACAAACACCACAGATCAAAGCATAGGGTCAAAAAAAAGAAAAAGAAAAAAAGAAGGAAAAGGTCAAGTTAACTTGTACTTGTCAGTATTTGCCAAAATTTTACAACCATTATCAAATATACAGACTAGATTGGCTTTTTTTCTAAATCTATTTTCTATAGCTTACTTTTAATTGGAGATTAAAAGCCAGTGAGTAGATTAATTTTAATTCCACTCAAATGTAAACAGTTACTTGCTCAATCTATTCTGTCTCCTGAATTCCTGTGTCCTAGACTAGGTACATTTTAATCAGATCCACTTTATGTTTAGTTTCTGTTATACATTCTAAAATACTGTAATGCAAAGTCCCAACAAAAACTCTGACTGAAAGTGTAAAATGTTTCATCACTCTCCAACAAAGAGACTAGAAATGCACATCTCGGGGGAGCTTTAAATTCACACTGAGATGGGTCTACAGAGGTAATGCAGTGATTCAGGGAAGTAAAAATATTATGCATAATTTAAAGAATGTTAAGGTAAAGAGATGAAGATAATAAAAGGGTTCTTGTGAATTGAGTAATGGATTTAATGTTTATATAAACAATAGAATGCTGCTATTGATCTGCTGATATTGAGAATATCTCTATCAGGACACATTTTCCCTGAGTCTAATATCCATTAAGGACTCACTTTGCTTAGCACTGAGTTGGAACTTACAAAGTTAAGGACTCCCAAAACTCACTGATCATTAAAATTATATATGCCTTTAAGTTTCTGTTTGTTGTTTGCTTGAAAAACATACATCTCAGTTCCTTTCAGCCCTAATAATTCAGAATCTGAGTTGGGGGGTTGGGGGCAAATTCAGAATTTATAAATATAATAAACTTCCCAGATGATTCTGCTGAGCCCAGTTGGTCCTTAGAAGCTCCTGCTATTGGGACAGAAGAAACAGGACATCCTAATTGTTCTCTCTACTTGGTTATATAAAAATGTCTCATTTATTACATGATGCACTGGGCATAAGGGTTTATCCCAGGGATAAGCAAAATAAGACCAGTAGGCCAAACCTGGCACTGGCTCCTGAATTTTTATGTCCTAAAAATTAAGAACATTCTTTTATATTTTTATGTGCTTGAACAAAATTTTAAACAATATCAATATTTTATGACACATGAAATTCAATGTGAGTGTCTACAAATAGAATTTAATTGGAACACAGACACACCCATTTGTCTACATATTGTACACGGCTGTTTTTATACCACAATATCTGAGTTAGTTATTTATAATAGAGACTATATGTGAACTACAATGACTACAATAATTAAAATCCAATCATTTACAAATGTACCAGCCTTTTATCCCATATTTTTAACAAAATATTCAAAGTGTATGCTTTACCAAAGAATTTTAGTGTGAAATAGGAAGTAGAAATGCATCTGAAATCCAGTACTGAATGTATTATTTGTCAGGGAAAGAAGCTTTAATATTTTATCTTTTATTTCCAAATATCTACAGCAAGAAAGGTATCCCCTAGGACCATGGTTCACAAAGTGTGTCCCTGGAACAACAGCAGCAGTATTGCTTGAAAACATGCCAGAAATACAAATTCTCAGGACCTTCCCCAATCCTACCCAATCACCTTCCTGGGTTTATCAAGACTTCCAGGTGATTCTTAGACAATTTACAGTGTGTAGGGACCACTGTATGAGAATCACTGTGTTAGCAAACACTGGGAAACAAATCAGAAAGGAGTTTCCACCAGGTAGACAGAATCCTGTGCAACCACATGCTCAAGTTCATTGTTCTGGTCATTGCATGATGCTGACAGAAAGACATTTCAAGACAAATATGAAAAAATAAAATAAAATTGTATTATGTGTGGTGGGATACACATTTGGAAGTTCCTTATCTGAGATTTCAGGATAACACTAGCTCTAAATTTTATGTTGACATGAAGTTCCTGACAAAGATTAAACATTGAGTGAAAATGAACATGTTTCTGATATCAAACATAAGAGCCAATTTATGAGAGATAAACTAGGTACATTCTAGGTTCATGCAAAAGTAAAATAAAACAACAACAACAACAACAAAACAGAGTATCATTAATGTAACTAT
The DNA here is from genome assembly GCF_000151845.1 of Pteropus vampyrus. NCBI lineage: Eukaryota > Metazoa > Chordata > Mammalia > Chiroptera > Pteropodidae > Pteropus > Pteropus vampyrus. The sequence continues at coordinate 4,057,703 of NW_011888868.1, read as the reverse complement.
TCTTCCACAACTACTTTCTTACCTCACATTCTCAAGAAATCTAAATAATTTACTGTGAAGTTTCTCACTTCTTTAAAGCACATGTTTTTTTCCTTCAGATGTACAGAGAAACTTTATTTCATTATTTTTTATTATGGTGACATTGGTTAATGAAATCCAGTAAGTTTTAAGTGTACAATTAAACAGTAAGGCATATGCATTGTGTGTTCACCACGCATAGTTAAATTTCTGTCACCATTTATTTGACCCCTTTTACCCCACATACCTTCCCTCTCTGGTAAACACTAGTCTATCGTCCATGTCCATGAATCTCTGTTTGTTTGTCCTGCTCATTTGTTGCTTTTACGTTTATACCCCACATATAAGTGATATCATGTGGTTTTTAACTTTTTCTGTTTGGTTTATTTCACTTAACACGATTATCTTGAGGTCCATCCATGTCACAAATTCTTAACAAGTCATCCTACCTTCTTTTTAAAAATGTCATTCTGAAAAAGACTCAAAAGAGAAAAAATAGTGAAGGATTATATCATAACATTGAAAAGTCTCTCCAGATGCCTTAGGGACATTCTCAGGCAATGAGAGACTAATTTATTTTTTTCCTCAGGATTCTTGACTATGTTATGTTTTAGCTTCTCATTAAAAAAAAAAAAAAGCCACACAAAATTGAAATAAAGAAACCTACAAATGTGTTTCTTGGTGGTAATGGTAATCCCAATATAGCGTTGAGAATACATCTTCCATTTACTGAGCACTCTGTGTGTCATGCACTGTCCCAGAAATTCCCCATAGAGTATCACATTGTATCTTAACAGAAATCCAGTGAGGTAGATATTTAGATAATAATATCTACCTCTTAGAGGTGAGAAATCTCAATTGTGTTTGAGTTACTTGGTGAAAGAAGGAATGTAGGAGATATTTAGGAGAAGTATAAAAGGCTCTGCATATAAAGAAATCCTTCTGAGAAGAAGAGACAAAATATGCTAAAACTATCTTACCTCTCAATTTCTCTAACAGAGAACACAGCACAACTTTGTCTCAAGCCCCCTTTCTATGTCGCGGAAGCTTTGAGTAGATTCAGTAATTTGTTCTTAGTACAGACATTGATGGGCCTTCTCTCTGGATGGAACTGTCAGTAGCCCATGGGGACAAACAGAATCCAGAGTAGAAGCTGCAGAGCAAAGTAGAGTCAATGTGGTAAGAAGCTGATGGTGGAAATAGTGAGCTGCACTGAGAGCCTACCTGACTTCTTCAGAAGCTTGGACGTTCTGGTCCTCCCTCTACTCAGCAGGATTCTCTGGAGCCAGTGGATATGTGGGGACTAATCCATCTTTCAGGCTTACACCATTATTAATTTAAAAATTGAAGGTGGTCTCACCAGGTCCTTTTGCACTATAATTTAGTAGTTTGAAGTATTTTAGGATTGAAATTGAAAGTAGCATTTATTCTGCAGTCACAAGAAACAAAAACCTCAAAATTATCTCTGGGAGCAGAAAGAAGACTTCCAACTTCGTGACCCAGGGTCAACTCAGAAGCCTGAAGAATAGAATGGCTATAAAAATAGTGCTTTCTACCATTGATGTGTACCACGTCCATCAGAAATGTGGACCTGAGAGAAGCTTATTGTTGGAGGAGAAAGCCAGATCATATTTCTAGCCTACTTAACCAATATTTCACAAGATAGCTGATAATTTTCTCTACCAGAAAGGCTTTCTGTTTATGGCTCTCTCGTACACACACTCACACTCAGAGGTAAACACATTCACATTAACATTCAGATTTATAAAGTGAATGTACTCCTGAAATCAATTCAAATATTTTACTGCCAGTGAACTGCTTTGCCCTTTACATTATCAATAAAGAGCCTATTTTGTGTCCCTGTATATGAATTGTCACATTTAATTTGCAATCTGGCCCAGTAAATATTATTATCACTACTTTTCAGAGGAGGATACCAAGTTCACAAAGTCAAAACAATTTACTCAAAGTCATTCCTAGACTTGACTTCAAGTCTTTTTGGCAATGCCTTGCAATGATTCTATGCTCATGATTACATGTCTCCTGGCTCTAGATGTGCTTCTTGAAACTGATACTGAAATAAATGTTTCCCTCACATGCTACTTCCACTTCACTGAAGTCATTTGTGTGCTCTCAATTTTTCCAAAATATTCTCATGCTGGTACTGTTATTTGAAATTTTAAAATAAATTATTCCCTTTGAGCAAACCACTAACCCAAATTAGAATGAGCAACCAAACAATTTTGTTTTTAAGACTCTAGTAGACTGGATTAAACATAGCAGCATGAGTAACATTCCCAGATCTCTCCCCTTGAAACAACAATAAACTGAACACCTAAATCTCAACAAAAAACACCCAAACTGCACACCAGCACATCTGAGCATGGGATTTACGCATAAGAGCTACCACAAGTCAGAATACCGAGTGTCAGGCGGTGAACTGGGAGAAAAAAAGAAGCTGCCTCTCACAGCCAAAGCTCCCTGTAGGAGGCAGGAGAGAGAAGAAGGTGTGGAGAGTTCCCTGAACAGCCCTGCCTGAGAGTGCTGTGAGCTCTATGGAGACTGTGGAGGTGCCCAATAATCAGGGCAGAAGGCCGAGAAACAGGTACTGCAGAAAAGTGGGGACAGCAGAGAAACAACGGTTGATTTTTACTGGCTTTGGTTGCAAAATCAAGGCTGAGTGCAGCTCCCGACCCCCAACCCAGAAGGCCCCTCCCCCCAATACCCTCCGAGACTGAACACTGTGGAGCCCCAGAGGAATCTGAGCAAAAGCTACCAAAAGAGTCACTAACACTGACAGTAACTGAGACTGAGGGTAGCAAGCATGATTAAACATCTATAAGGGGGAAAAAAAAAAGACATTATTAACATTTTATGTAAAACAGAGATCCAAGAGGCTTAGACTCCACCTACTGGAAACCAAAAGGAGAACATCTTATTTGCAACATGCTAGAGACCATTATATAATTAATCTTCCTTCTGGGAGAAAAAAAAAAAAAAAGCAGAACACACTTTCATTAATGCCCAGGCACAGAAATAGTCCATTAAACATCATGAACAACCAAGATAACAAGGCAGCTCAGAAAGAAAGAAAAAAAAAAATCTCCAGAAAATAAGATTACAGATATAGAAATATGCAACTTAAACGACAGAGCATTCAGTATGGTACTTTTGAAAAACTCAGTGAGATCCAAACCAAATCGTATCTATACTTTCAGGAACTGAAAAAAACAAGGAGATGAGCAGAATGAGTTCTTTAGCAAGGAGATTGAAACCCTCAGAAAAAATCAAATAGACCTTCTGGAGATAAAGAACACACTGCAAAAGTTGAAAAATGAAATAACAAGCTTGGGAAATAAAGTCAACCAAATGGAGGAAAGGATCAGTGATATCGAAGACAGAAATTTAGAAATAAATCAGAAAGAAGAGAGAAACCGAAGAATGAAAAATAATGAAAGAGAAATACAAGAACTAGTTGATACCATCAGGAGAGGAAACATAAGAATAATGAGAATTCTCAAAGGAGAGGAAAAGGAGCAGGGATTAGAAAGCATTTTTCAAAGAGTTGATGAGAATTTCCCAAATCTAAGGAATGAGCTGGAATTTGGAATTCAAGAAGTCAATAGACTACCCAATTATCTCAATACCAAAAGGCCTTCACCAAGACAAATTGTATTAAAATTATCAAAAAATTAATTATCATTAAACGTCTCAGCACAAACCTTACCAGTCAGAAAGGAATGGAATCAAATATCCAAACTATTAAATGAAAGGAACTACCAGCCAAGAATAATGTATCCAGCTAAGCTCTCCTTTAGATATGAAGGAGAAATAAAGACCTTTCCAGACATACAAAAATTGAGGAAATTTTCCACTACGAGGCCTGCACTACAAAAAATTCTGAAAGAGGTCAGCTCACCTAAAACAAAATGACAAAAATAAGCATATTAAGTGTAAGGTGACTAGCAGATTGATAAAAACAGAGGAGTTCAACCCTTACTATGAACAAGGCATTATAAGTTTAAAATAAGAAATAATGTGCTATAGTAAGATAGTAATGAACGTTCAGCATACATAGGGACAAAGTGAGACAACAATGACTGAAAAGGTGAGGATTCAAAGATCCAAAT
>NW_011888868.1:4039568-4053505 GCF_000151845.1 Pteropus vampyrus | reverse complement strand
AATGTGCTATAGTAAGATAGTAATGAACGTTCAGCATACATAGGGACAAAGTGAGACAACAATGACTGAAAAGGTGAGGATTCAAAGATCCAAATTCACAAAGAGGAATGGAGATAAGTCACATGCAGAAGAAAAGGGATGAATATATTAACTATCCTTTTTATATTCATAATGATAACCAGAGGGCAAAGATTTAGAACTGAAGTATATAACATAAAAAAGAAGGACCAGAGAGAAAATCCACAAAATACAATCAAAATAAAGAAAACAGAAACACAAGGACAAGGAAGCAATGGAAACATCGAGCTACCAGAAAGTAAAGATAAAATGGCTATAAGAAGACCTCATATTGCAATAATCACTCTAAATGTAAATGGACTGAACTCATCAATAAAAAGGCATAGAGTTTCAGATTGGATCAAAAACCAAAATCCAACCATATGCTGCCTCCAAAAGTCTCATCTCAGTTCCAAAGAAAACTATAGACTCAAAGTGAAAGGGTAGAAAATGATATTTTAAGCAAATGGCATTCAGAGAAAAGTGGAAGTAATAGTACTAATATCGGATGAAATAGACTTCAAAATAAAAAAAGGTAAAGAAAGATACCGAAAGACACTTCATAATGATAAAGGGAATCATGAACCAAGAAGATATAACACCTATGCTCCCAATCAAGGAGCCCCAAAATATATAAAGTAATTGTTAATAAAATTAAAGGGAGAACCAGACCAAAACACCATCTTAGTAGGGGACCTAAATATCCCACTGTCAACTATGGACAGATCATTTAAACTGAAAATAAACAAGGAAATAACATCCTTAAATGATAGATTAGACCAACTGGACTTAATTGATACTTATAGAGCCTTCCATCCCAAAACAACTGCTTATACATTCTTCTCTAGTGCACATGGAACATTCTCCAGGTCATACTGGGACACAGAGAGTGCCTCAACAACAATAAGAGGGTTGAAATCATGCCAACCATATTCTCTGATCATAAAGCTTTGAAACTAGAGATTGACTGTAAAAAGAAAGCAGAAAGAATCACAAATAAATAAAGATTAAACAACATACTACTGGAGAATAACTGGGTCAGAGAAGAAATAAAAAGGGAGATCAAGAGATACATAGAAATGAATGATAATGATAGTACAACATATCAAGACTTTTGGGACATGGCAAAAGTGGTCATAAGAGGAAAGTTCATAGCATTACAGGCCTACCTCCAAAAACTAAAACAAGCCCAAATAAACAACGTGATGCTTCATCTTAAAGAAACTATAAAAGAAGAAGAAATGAGGCTTAAAGTCAGCAGAAGGAAAGAAATCATCAAAATTAGAGCAGAAATAAATGAAATTGGAAAAAAAAAACAAAATAAAACAATAAAAAAAAAATAAATGCAACAAAGAGCTGGTTCTTTGAGAAGTTTAATAAAATTGACAAACCCCTGGCTAGACTCACTAAAGAAAAAAAGAGAAAGGACACAAATAAACAAAATCAGAGATGAAAAGGAAAATTATGACAGACACTGCCGAAATTCTAAGGATCATACAAGAATAGTATGAAAAAGTACATAACGCCAAATTCAATAACCTAGAAGAAATGCACCAGTACTTAGAAAAATACAACCTTCCTAGACTGAATCAAGAACTGGAAAATCTAAATAAACTGATCAGCAGTATGGAAATTGAAATGATCATCAAAAACCTACCAAAAAGTAAAAGTCCAGGACCAGATGCCTTCACCAGTCAATTCTACCTAACATTCAAAGAAGATTTAATACCTATTCTCCTCAAAATGTTCCAAAAAATCAGAAAGGAGGTAATATTTCCCAACTCATTTTATAAGGCTAATATTACCTTGGTACCAAAATCTGGTAAAGATAACACACAAAAAAAGAAAACTGCAGACCAATATCTCTCATGAACACAGATGCAAAAATCCTAAATAAGATACTAGCAAACCAAATACAGCAACATATTTAAAAGATTATACACTACAATCAAGTTGGCTTCATCCCAGGGGCAAAGGGATGGTTCATCATATGCAAATCAATTAATGTGATACAATACATACACAAATTAAAAATTAAGAATTATATGATCATATCAATAGATGCAGAAAAAGCCTTCGACAAGATACAGCACCCATTTATGATCAAAACACTTAACAAAATCGGTATAGAAGGAGAGTACCTTAACGTAATAAAGGCCATATATGACAAACCCTCAGCCAACACTATACTTAATGGTGAAAAACTAAAAACTTTCCCTCTAAGATCAGAAACAAGGCAAAGCTGTCCACTATCACCACTGTTATTCAATATAACATGGAAGGTCCTAACAATTGCAATTCTGCAAGAGAAAGATATAAAAGGTACTCGAATAAGAAACAAAGGAGTCAAACTGTCACTATTTGAGGATGATATGATTCTCTATGTAGAAAACCCTTAAGACTCCACAAAACTAGAAACAATAAGCAAATATAGTAAAATCTCTGGGAACAAAATCAACATTCAAAAATCCATAGCATTCCTATACTCTAATAACAAAAGAAGTAGAAAAAATAATTTTTTTTCAGAAAAAGAAGTAGAAAAAATAATTTCTTTTACAATTGCAACAAAAAGAATAAAATAGCTAAGAATAAATCTAACAAAACATGTGAAGGACCTATATAATGAAAACTATAAGACTCTATTAAAGAAACCGAAGAAGATACAAAGAAATGGAAAGATATTCCATGTTCTTGGATTGGAAGAATCAACATAGTTAAAATGACCTTATTACCTAAAGCATTATAAAGATTTCATGCAATCCTTATCAAAATTCTATCAACATTTTTTAAAGAAAACAAAAAATCATCAGATTTGTATGGAAGCACAAAAGGCCCTAAATTACCAAAGCTATTCTGAGAAAAAAGAATGAGGCTTGAGGCATCACTCTACTTAACTATAAATTATACTATAATGTGACAGTAATCAAAACGCCATGGTATTGGCAGAAAAATAGACACACGGACCAGTGGAACAGAATCAAGAGTTCAGAAATAAACCCATATTTATTTGTATGGGCAAATAATTTTCAACAAAAACGCCAAAAATATACAGTGGAGAAAGAAAAGCCTCTTTAATAAGTGGTGCCTGGCAAACTGGAAAGCCACCTGTAAAAGAATGAAACTATACTGTTAACTATTACCACACACCAAAAGTAACTTAAAATGGATTAAAGACCTGAATATAAGATCTGAAACAATAGAATGCATAGAAGAAAACATAGGAACTAAACTCAAAGACCGTGGACTTAAAAAGGATTTTATGAATTTGACCTCAAAGGCAAGGGAAGTAAGAGCAAAAATAAATGAATGGGACTACCTCAAAGTAAAAAGCTTCCATTCTGCAAAAGAAACCGTCAACAAGGTAAAGAGACAACCATTCAAATGGGAAAATATATTTGGAAGCAACACTTCCGACAAGGACCTAATATCCAAAATATTAAAAGAACTCATACAACTCAATAACAACATAAAAACAAACAATCCAATCAAAAATTGGACAGAGGACCTGAACAAACACTTCTTTCTAGAGGACATACAAATGGCCAAGAAATATATTAAAAGATGCTCAACATCGCTAGCTATTAGGGAAATGCAAATCAAAACCACAATGAGATACCATCTCACACCTCTTAGAATATCTATAATCAATGGGACTAGTAATAACAAATTTTGGAGAGGATGTGGAGAAATAGGAATCCTCATACACTGATGGTGGGACTGCAACTGGTACGACCACTATAGAAAGCAGTATGGAGATTCCTCAAAAAACTAAGAATTGACCTACCATATGATCCAGCAATCTCTCCACTGAGTGTCTACCCTAAAGGCTTGAAAAAAACTCATATTTGAAAAGATATTTGCACACAAATGTTCATAGCAACATTGTTCATGGTGGCCAGGACAAGGTAGCAACTGAAGTGACCTACAATAGATGATTGGATAAAGAAGCTGTGGTATATGTACAATGGAATATTATTCACCTATAAGAAGAGATGAAATACTGCCATTTGCAACAACATGGATGGACCTTGAAATAATCATACTAAGCAAAATAAGTCAAACAGAAAAGGTTGAAAATCACATGATATCACATATGTGGGATATAAACCTAAAAGCAACAAATGAACAGGACAAACAGAGACTCATGGACATGGACAATGGACTAGTGGTTATCAGAAGGGAGGGGGAAGAGGGAAGGAGGAAAATAAAAAATAAAATGTTAAAAAAATTATGTATATATAGTATGAAAAAATAAATAAATAAACTGGCATTTAAAGAAAACTTTATTGTCAGTGGATTTTAACTATGTTATTAATTCTGATGTTTCAAAGAAAGAAAGCACACTTTGGAACACACACCAAAATTTGAATTCTGTATGTCTAGAGATTTTCTCCCTCTCTAGGTGGATCTTTTGTAATTATGGAAGATTGGATTACCTTGTCTTGAGCTTCATCACTTCTGTCCCAGGGCTGCTTTTGGAAATAGCTATTTCATCAATGAAACAATTGTCGGTTTTATTATTTAAATAAATACAATAAAATTATGTTCACTTATGACTTGAGCAAAATATCATGGCAGAGCAACCTTGAACAGGGTTGTACGTTTGGTGGTAGGCTGCCAATTTCAGAACAAGGTTTTCCTCATGATTTTAACTTTAAAGTGTGGCTTCTTTTTTGTTATTATGCATTAACCTCTTAAGTTAATTTTAATGTCCTCAAGATGCACATCTTTTATAACTTAGGGATGAACTAATATAAAATATTCATTGCTTCTGAATAGAAATGGACAATTTCGGTTCTATCTTACAAGCTTTTGAAAATGGAAGATAATTTCCAAGAACAATTTAGATACCAGTCTGAGTTGTGACTTAAAACAAAATGACTTTATGTAGAGTTGGAAATCGTATATTCATGACTGTGTTTGTAGGAACATTTAGTATTGGTTACAAAATATTCAGCTAACAAAACAGCTCTAAATTGTTACTTACCAGACTCTGCTGTCAGTTAAAATGTTAATCTTGTAAAAGTCTTCCAGTTTGCAAGAGGTTTTACACAGATAAGCCCTTTATTTGAATTATATTGTATACACTGATTCATTACTGTTTTTGTAAAAAAAAAAAAAAAAAATGAATGAGAAATAAGATTTTCCCAAAAGAAAAAAAATACATATAAATTTTACATGTCTTCATTTTAGATATAAAATTTAGCTTATTTCCAAACACCCCCAGCAGTGAAATCCTTGAGTCATCTTACTCCATTTAAAGTGGTATTTTTCACATATTATCATAATTATCCCCCAAATATCTTTATGAATTAGATATTGTTGTGCTTATATTACAAAGAGAAATTTAAGGCTCCAGCTCTTATCTACCTAGTGTAGGATTGCTCCCCAAAATTTCCCTAAATATCTTAACAACCCCCCAAACTGATTTTTATCTCCATTTTATAAAAAAAGAACCTGTATTTCAGATGTTTCTATCCCAGTAACACAGCGCTCAAATCCAGTGTGATGACCACAGCTATTCCTCTTTCCTGAAATAATCCCCATCAGTTGCTAGAGATATGACATTCTTAAGCAGGCATCTCCAAGAGACACATGCAACAAAATGTTTCCTAAACTGTGTTTTTTTGTGTTTGTTTGTTTCTTTGTTTGTTTGTTGTGGACCCCTCTTTCTAGCACAACTGTTTAGGACACAGCCTTGCTCTCTTTGGAGCTATGAGAATCTTCTAATGAGATTGAAATAAAATAAATGAACATTATTTTCTAAAATTTAGAGGGTTTTTCAAGATTTTTTTTCCTTAAAAACAAACGGTCTTAAAAAATGTTGAGCGGGGACACTGTTTCAATATTTAACAAAGAAATAATTATTGAATTTAATTTTAGGGTTCTATGAGGATTACACAATCGCTATCAAAATTTTCCAATAATTGTGATTATATATTCAAATGAGTTGATGTAGATATTTTTTAAAAATGAGCCGAACTTATATATTTATTCTTTCTATGTAACATCCTGTAATTTATTTGACTAGAATTGATCATTTATAACTTGTCTCCTCTTTGATCATTATGTAGAAATATCTCAACTGACCTTAAACTGAGTCTGTGCTTCTTTATATTTCACAAAATCTGCCTTTCCAAAAGTGACAGAACGTCAGCTATTATTCTTAGACAATACTCACAACCTGCTTCAATGCTCAGTATGTTTAAAAATTTAAAAGAAAAAAAAAGGAGATGATGAAAAAAAATAATATGAGAAGGATAGACTTCACAGAACACAGAAATAAGAACTAACTATCTTCTGGAACCAATTTCCTAATCTTAACATGAGTATTGCTTCATTACTTCCCTTGATAGCACCCTGTAAATCATGCTCTCTCCTTGGTGTTGACACTCTTCAAGTGCCATATGTCATTCTCTTTATTATAACTTGCCTGGGGCTGTTATTCTAAGAGCCAGAAACATGCAGAAATGGAATAGAATAAGAATACTTAAGGATAATTTTCCCTAGCTATTGCTAGGTCATAATAAACATGTTAATTCTTTCATAGACTTCATAGACTTAATCCTTCATAGACTTCATAGTTGTACTTCATAGACTTAATCCTTCCAACTTCTGCTCAATCGTTTTTTTGTGTGTATGAGTGATCATCAATGCCATTGCCATGCAAAATCATTTACTGGATGCATGCATGTGAATGTAATTTGTTATTCAAAGCAAATTATAAGACCAGGACCATTCATCTTGCATTCTAATGTTAGGAAGGGGGCTAAGGGCAGGAGGGGGCATCTTCAAACCACTCTTAGCTGTAAAAGAAAGAAGGGATGTTAGGTGGAGATACAAGTTAAGATGATAGATGTCTGGTCTTCAGGTCCATAGTTGAAGTGATATAAAGTTGTACAAGAAACCTTTGTAATTTTACATAGGGGTTGAAGTAATAAAGTAAATTATTTAGCTATTTATTAAGCATTTATTTTTTAAGTTAAAACTGGAGTTACACTGCAAATGACCCCCCCCAAAAAAATCCCCTCCCTTGAAAATTATATATAAGTGAAATGTAAATTAAATCCATGAACACACAAACACTATCTCACTTGTTCTACATAATCCACATTTAATCCATATAATTTCCTCATCTTGGAGATGAAAAATTAGGCTTGGAAAGCTAATTAGAAATCTAATCATAATGTAGCAAACATCTCATGTTTTTAAAATGTTTCCTCTGTTGTCTCTGTGCTGATGACAATTCAATATGGTAAGTGAAAAAGTCCTTAAAGAGTAGAACACATTTTACAAATGGCATTGAAAGTCAAAGAGAAAGAAATCACAGGGCAGAAGAGATAAACAGAGGAGACATAACCTGGAGAAGTACGGACAATATAGGGTTTAGAATAATACATTAGGAGAGAGAAGCTGTAGGATTCTAGATTAAAAAAAAAGTCCACACAAATCCACATGTAGGAAGGAGCAGACCCCTTATGAAAAAAGGGTATGTGTATTCTTGTTCTATTAAATTTGAAAAATAATGGTATTGATAAAGATATACAATTTTTTGCCAAATAAGTACAAACCCTTATATATTCCTTATAGCTTGAAACTGTATGCTGTTGCTATCTGCAAAGCTTGCTGAGTAGAAAGAGGTTGTTGAAATTTCATGTTTTTTAAATCACTTTAGAATTGACTTTATAGGCTTCCACTCTGCTTTTGAGTACCTTTAAAATTAGAAAATTTAATTCAAAGCAATTGTCTTCATATCCATAGATATAATGTCATTTTGTGTGTAATTTAAGTATCTCTCAGTTTACTTAATCACTACACAAATTTTTGTGCGTTTCTAAGTAGAAGCATAGTTGGAAGCTCATAAGTGTTACTTTAAGGATCAGATGAAGAAAAGAGCAATGTTCTTAGTAGATTTCAGACAAATAAAGACTAACTCTATAGTTCAGCCACCACAGACTGAATCCTGACCTCCCTATCAGATTGTCCATTCTCTACCTTTTAACATTACACAGTCTTTTAAGCTGTCACCTGTTTAACTATGAATGAGATAGCTCAATTAAAATTAGGATGGCCTTATCATTACTTTGCAAAAAAAGTAAACATTGAGGCCCTGTTAGTGACATCATTTAATTAACCCTGGCCTCTGTTTGGCTAGTAAATTATAAGTGAGCCCAAGGACTGATAATTCACAGTGGTGTAATAACAACAGAGATTCTTTCTTCTCGAATCAGTACGCACTACACAGTCATCCTGTGACTTATCATCTGGAGAGTTGAGTCCATGGGCTTCAGATTTTATCTAACAGTCCTTCTTACTCATCTGCTTCCTTCAATCTTATTCACTTCACTGACTATCAGATGACATAGTGTAACCTAGGAGTGCTGTGTAAGCAGTGAGCAGTCTATAGTCTTCCACGGACTAGCTGTGGATCCCTCTTCTTTTTCCTCACAAGTCCTCTGTGGGCCTCAACTTCTTCCCTTGCAAAATTCTGTAAGATCCATTTAGTTTTAAAGTCCTGTGAAATAAAATTTTACATTCCAGTCTCCTGGATGAAAACTAAATGTCTAGGGATAAGTCTTTTAAACATTTAGTATCCTTGATATTAAATTATTACGTTAAAATTGGATATTTTTTCTTCTCAGTCAATCCTGTTTCTCTACCAAAATGTTAGTTAGCAGAAACATTGACAAGTCTGAGTAGTACCTTTTCTTTTCACGGACCTAAAAGAGTTTGAAAAACTATTAGGATACTAGGATACCAAATAGCCAGATTGAAGGAAAAGGGGAGCGGGAGGGGGTGGGCAGAGAAAGAGAGATTGAGAGAGAGAGAGAGAGACAGAGAGAGAGAGAGAGAGAGATTGAGAGAGAGAAAGAGAGAGAGATACAGAGAGACAGAGAGAGAATGAGATGAGACGGGGAGAGAGAGGCAGGGATAGAGATAAAAATAAACAAATAGCTACATATTTGTGAGCTTCTCCTGTAGACCAGATGTATTAACAAATTATCTATACATTCTTCAATTTAGCCAGGATTATCTCTAATTTTCTAATAAGATATTAGAAACCAGAAACCATATCTTAATTGAATTTGGAATCCTAGTGCTCCACAATGGTGATCACTTTTTCTTTTTCTTTTTCTTTTCATAAGGAAAGGAAAGGAGAAAGAACAATGAGTCATTAAATAACCTATTCAGGGTGCTAGGCTGGCAAGGAGCAGAGTAGGGACTGATCATCTGAAGCACTCACCCCTCATCCACAGCTTTCTAACCATAGATTTTGCCATCAGATCTTTAGTCAGAACTAGCCAAATAGAGCATGTTTAAACAAAGAAAAATCAAACAAAGCTACAGTGCTTTAAACCTTGAACATACTTCATATCTAAACATTCTATTAATAAAAAAAATAGATCTTTTTTTCTGACACATCAATTAAAAATATGACATATGAAGTGCTTGCAACCAATTCCTATTGTCTTAAATCTGTATAGTTATATTGATTTAATTTTACAGTGAATGTCACTGAAATTAGAATTCAATTATTTAAATGTACTTTATTCAAACAATGACAGTTGTTCTACATGGTATTTGGGGATACAAATGACTTCTGGGTGGTGATGATGGTTCAGGTATCAGAATCCCATTAACAATAGCTAGTCATTCTTAAGAAATTTCTTCTGTGAGACAGTTATTGCTAATATAAACTACTTTTAAAAAATATAAACATGTGGATGATTCAGGAATTTGCTGGTTTATAGATTAGGCACTTGCAGCAAGTAACATATTGATGAACCCACTGTAAATTTTGGCAATTTGCATTGCTCGAATGACCCAAGAATCTGAAGACATGGCACCCTTTGCCAATAGGAGCAAAAACATTGTTTCTCTCCATGTGTCCTCACAACCAAAGAGAGAATTGAAAGGTTTTCTCATTATAGTAATCTCATTTACTTACTCATTCTTTTACTTATTTATTCAATCTTATGTTTTTTTTTAATTTCCTCTCAACAATTAACATCTTTTAAACACCATCATCTATTAAAATATTAGAGACTCAAAGATGAAAAAGATATAATTATTTTTCCTAAAGACTCAATATAAACAAAGAGTGATAAAAAAAAAAAAATATATATATATATATATATATAATACATTGTGGTAAATACACCAATCAAGATTATGAATAAGATCATAAAGGATCACAGAATAGAGGCAGAACACTGAATACAGCTGTTCCCGTGTGTACATGTAGAATATGTATGTGGGTGGGTTGTAGGAAGCAATGAAGTAAATGGTTGAATGAGTAGGTACTATCAGGTAAATCTTACTGGAGGTATTGATATTTGAATGAACCTTAAAATATGTGCTAAAATTATGTGGGCAAATAAAAAAAAGAAAGGCTGAATTGGAAGTCCAGATAATCAAACTTTCTTTGGAAAGTAAGGAGTAAACTCATATAAGAGAATGTAAAAGGTTTCTTAGTGCTAGAACGTAAATTTCAAATAAAAAATTGGTCAAATTTAACTCTGGCTCAGTAAGATAGAATCAGAACACAGATAATCTTTTGTGCCATTTTAGGAGTTTTGGTATTTATTGTGTGGTAATTAGATGGGTATTAAAGTATTGGAATCAAGAGAGTGACATGGTCACATAAGCTTTATAGAAACCTAGATCTATAATCCTTTCCTTATTTATGTTTATAAAACCAAAATATAATACTTTTAAAATCTGAAAAACATTTTCTACAAATTTATTTTATGATAACACCTGACCTGAAATGATGCAAGCTATTTATAGACCTTATTTATCCCACAGAGTGCATGTTAATTTTCTTTGCTAGAGAAATATTAACAAGTTCTAATATAAGATATGCTCCAGACCTTATTGGCATATCACATAATAAATAACACAATGTTCTTTTGTAAATTATTAAAAACACTGAATTCTGAAATTACCTGAGCGACAAGTATTGACCAATTTATCTCGTTCATTTCTTGTGGTCTTTTTGCTCACTCCCTTTTTTAGATATTTTTATATGAGTTCATGCTGATAGATTTCTGTTTATTACACATCTAAAATGCTTGTTTTGTCTCACTCATTTGATAACAGATAGTGTAGAAGAGAGACCAAGGGAATGACCTTTTCATTGGGATGCAGGACCATTGCATTATCTTCCATTCTCTTTTAATCCTTGTCACCGAGCATCAACCCCAGGAGTTTGTCTCCTTTCTGGACCAACAGGAAGAAATATTAGGTAGAAATATAACCTTTATGAGGCCTTTTCTTAAAGTTCTTTATGAAAAACCATTTGACATTTCTCTTTAGCAAAATATGATATTCAACTGAAGATGTGATTTCTATCCTTCATCCTGAGAACTTTCTTGTTGTTAAAATGCAATGCCTACCTGTTTCTTTATTCAACTGCAACTTCCATGTTACTCTGCAGTGTCGAGAGAGTGAGAGAGCTATGGAATGCTCTCGTTTTTCCACTCACTGAAACCTGTTATCTTAACAATGGATTCTTAATAAGCATACACTCTTTGGAGATCTATGTTGTCAATGCATCTGTGGCATAAATTTGTTTTCTGCTTCTTTACTTGACCAATTTTTACTACGGTTGGCAGAATTTTATAGATTATGGTTGGCAGTCGGGCAGTTTTTCATAGTTTGTATAGGAAGACTTGTCTGTTTCACATTCTTTTTGTTTTCATCTGATTTTAGGGAGGAAAAAAAAAGAGTATTTATTTAGCTAACATTTGCTTGAAGCCCAGAGTGACCTTTCTAAAACAAAATCCTGAATTTTTTGTATAAAATCCTTCAGCGACTTTACTCTCTTTAGGGTATATCCAAATTCTTTAAGTTGACCTTCAATACCCTTCATGATCTGACAGCTGCCAACTTTCCAGCTTCATGGCTCAAAATTTTCCTTTTATATTCTAATCCTAACACATTCTGAGTCATAACCATTCATAATTCCCTGCACATATTATATTATTAAATAAATCCTGTTCACTTCTAGGTCTCTGTCATCTGTTTAAAATTTTCTTTAAGGTGAGACAAGACAGTTTTAAGTTGCTCATGGGTGGAATGCTGAGATAATTATTCTAAATAGTAATTTCTATTTATAATAGAATGAATGGTAAAATGAAAGTTATATTTTTATTCTTCAGGGAATTAGTTTTAAAAATTGGATTCATTTTCATTTTAAAAGAAAAAAAATATTGTAAAAAGAAATAAGGTCCATCTACTTGTTTATTCTCCCAGCAATGTGTTAATAATAGACTGAACAGTGATACACAGAAAAAAACTAGTATAAAAATTATTCCAATTTCATTTGATTTTGTATTAATTAGAATAACAACAGCTACTCAACCATTAAACTCTCAATATTCATAAGTTTATTTCTCACTTATGCAATAGTCCTTTGCAGGTGGTTTCATTGGGATGAATTACCACCATATGTTGATTCAGGGACCTAGGTTACTCTTGTTTGTGCCTTTGAAATCTTTTAGTGCCTTAGAGTTTTCCATGTTCAGAGGACAAATTAATAAAGAGAAAGCAGAGACAACACACTCTTCTTTAAAAAACCTCAAGACTATAGTAGCCTATATAATTTGTGCTATATTCCATAGGTGAGATCTATCTACGGAGCCAAACCTACATGCAGAAAAAGAGCTGAGAAATTTATCACATGACTGTGAATCTTCTCCTCATGGGCAACTCTATAGTACAGAAGAAGAAGCAAGAATGTTAACCATTTCTGGCATTATTTCATACTCAGTAATATATTTTCTATTGTTTAATACTTCAGTAGATTTCTCTTTGAAATTTTATGTTATAAACACTCTGTTTTATTCATCAATGTCAAAAATAGTATAAAAATGTGTAATTTCAGGGAGCATTTGTTACTTTTTCAACCTTGCAAACCAATGTGCAAATGTTTCTTAAGCCAAAGGTTGGGAGTTAGAGCCTCCTTCAATCTGTAGGTGTAGGCCCTGATTGACCTAAGCCAATCAGTCATTCCACCTTCCAGGCAATTGAAATTGGCCAAGAATGGCCATATGTTCCATTTTAGATCAATAGAGCCAGGCATTGACATTTTATTTGACTTTTATGGATAGTGAAATCTTATATATTTTTTAAATTTCATTTTAAAATTGAGAAGCTATACGGTGTGGAAATGATGTCCACTTTCCTGTAGGAAAGGAAGAATTTACCTAAAAGTAGAGTCAACATAGAGAAGGTGGGACTAAGGGAGAAAGGGGGGAGAGAGAGAAAGAGAGAGAGAGAGAGAGAGAGAGAGAGAGAGAGAAAGAGAGAGAGAGAATTATGTTAGCATATTTGGGGCAATTGAATCAAACTCTCCTAAAGTTGTGTGTGTCACTCTGTTTGCAGAGAAAATAAATTTTGTTTTGCTTATGCCTATTTTGATCCTTTTTTTATCAATTGAAATAGAATACCAAATAAGTATTATAAAGTTTAAATGATCTGGCTAATATTTTGAAATCTAATCAGAAAAAATAATAACCTACAGAATATAAAATAGACACTAAAAAACTCTAACACTCCAGATAAAATCACTAATGGACTTTTATTCATTAATAAAGATACTTCCATCTAAGTAAGATACTGATTAAGTTATCTGACATATGATAAAAGAAAAGTGGAAAGAAAATAATGAGTCTTAAGCTATTTGAATTTGACAAGAATGAAGGGAGTATTTGATTATTGTTTTTTGGTGGTAGAAAAATAGAACTAAATAATACTAACAAATTTCCTACCTAATTCATTTGGTCTAAACAAAGACTTAAAGGTACATAATTAATTGGGAGAAAATCAAACAAGGAATTGCACTGCCATTATGCAAGATGTGGAGATATGAATCA
>NW_011888868.1:4031643-4036798 GCF_000151845.1 Pteropus vampyrus | reverse complement strand
CCATTAAACTATAACTTCCTATTTTCCCTACCCCCAACCCCTGGCTGCCAGCATGCTACTTTCTGTCTCTATGAATTTGCCTACTGTAGATACCCCATTAAGTGAGATTATACAGTATTTGTACTTTAGTGATTGGCTTACCAAAGGATACTGACACAATATCCTCAAAGTTCATCCATGGTGTAGCATATATGAGAATTTCTTTTTTTTTAAGGCTGAATAATATTCCATTATACGTATGGACCACATTTGTTTATCCATTCATCTGTCAGTGGACACTTGAGTTGCTTCCACCTCTTGGCTATGGCAGATAATGCTGCTGTGTATTTGTTGAGCAATAAGGCCACCCTTTGCTTTGTCATTGAGCAGCTACATCAGAAAATATAAATATATGTATGTAAATATAATTATATAATTTTATGGCAGATAATGCTGCTGTGTATTTGTTGAGCAATAAGGCCACCCTTTGCTTTGTCATTGAGCAGCTACATCAGAATTTATAAATATATGTATGTAAATATCTTGTGTATATGTGTGCATACACACACACACACACACACACACACATATATATGAAGAATAGGTGTAGGCCTTCTATATTAGCCAATGCTATTCATGCCAACACACTACAATCTTTGTTGATTCACATTTGGTATGGATAAAAATAAAATTGATAGATAATATACAAAATAATTTATATACTACAAAGTGTTAAATACATGACAAGTATTATTATCATGACTATGATTATGAACAATAAAAAATTAATGTCTACCAAAATTCAAATGTGGGAATAATAACATTTTAGAAAAAATGAGTCATTTATTAAAAAAACATTGAAAACTAATATCTAAATTTTTTACAAAGGAAATCGTTTTCATTACATGTAAATATAAAGCTTTCAAAATGCACTTAAGCCTATAAAATAAATTTGTCAAGAAGTATTATCTTGTAGACACTGAGAATTTTACATGTGAATCTACAATTACATCATTAACATTATAATGTCTTTATTTTTAAAATCACCAAGCATTTATGCAAAACACTAAAAAAAAGGCATAAAGGCATGCAAAAGATATGATGTTGCCTAACTACTGCAGAAATTAGAAAGAATAAAAAATTGAAAAAGAAAAACTTATTAGACACGAATAAATAAATTTAAACATACTGTAAAGCAGAAGAAAACAATGTTAAAAGTCTCATTTTGCCTCTGTGTGGTTCATATTATGTGTGAGACTTCAATCATCTGAGGTTTTTTGTTTTTTTTTTATTTCAAACCTTTACGCTGTAAGGCAATTTAGCAAACAATTTTAGAGATGGTTGCAACATATCCTGTTAAATCGTCTTGTTTTTCCCCCACAAAACACTTAAATAGCACAAATACTTTGTCAGATCAATAGTAAAATACTCTCTAAATGAAAGACTGAAGACCATTAATCAAACCTAAATCAAAGTAAACGGCTTAACTTTACTTCATTTAGAGATTAAATCTAAGCATTTAAATACACACACAATAAAATATATGGTTTATAACATTTTCCATCTATTCACTTTCAGTATGACAGTAATATTGCCAAATTTGAAGCTTTATTTTATTCAAGAGCTGTCTTACAAATTACTTTACAAAGTATTTTATATGCTTTAATAGCAAAGAACCAAAGTTAAAAATACCTCTAGAAGAGGTAAAAATTGAAATGTAGAGGCCTGAGAGGATTAAGTCACAAACTGAGGTGTATATTTGAGCTCTAAGATTTCCCAGCTTGCAGGCCCTCCACCTTCCTGGAACTGTACAGTCTTCTTTTTCTCCTCTCAAGCTCTTAAGACCACCTCACCTAGAATCAGATCCTCTGAAAGAGAGATCAGAGACCAAAAAGAAATGTCTGACTTAGAAATCTACCATTTATTTTTGTTGACTTAGGCCTTGCATCCCTCTTTCTCTTAATTTGAGAGTGTTTAATTTCTACCCTTCGTTTCCCCACATCACCTAGTGTTTGCAGGCCTTTTGGTTTGTTATCCTTTTCTAGCTACATTCTGTTTTGTTTTTTAACTGATGAAGGATAGATTGCCCCTCAATTGCCTAGACTTTTACTCTACCTCTGAATTTCTCAGTCATATTCTCCTCCATACAAACCTTCTAATTGGGGCTAATCCTCAGCCTGATGTGTCAGAGCTTGTTATAGGATTTCTGAACACATATTTCTTTTATTTAAATTCTACAGCCTGGAAAAAGCTCCCTAGAGTAACCCATTACCAAGACTATATAGAAATCTTCACCTTCTACTAAAGACTAAAGCACATTTTTCAGTTTTTGTTTCTTCAAATTAAAAGAAAGCCACACACAGACCTCTTATTTAAACTTAAAATAAAATGATAATATCTACCATAGTATTTTTCAAATAAGTACCTCTTATTACCAAAAAAATGTTACAGACTTTCTAAATAATATTCTATTCATTGTATTAAAGGAGAACAACCTGAAACTAAGAACTTAAATGTCAATCGAAATATATATCAGTTGATTACACTGGATAGATAAAGTACATAAGACCTATAAGGGGTTTCTAGCTAGTAAGCAATAAAACTAAATTTTATTTTGAGGAATTTTTCTTTATGTTGGTTGGGGCAAGCTTGAAATGAATCTTTTTGTAACAAAAATGTCAATGAAATACTCATCTACTCATTGTTATTGAGGGGAAAAAATGAAGTAACCCTGATGTGTATGCTTTTGACTATGAAATCTGATGTGGTTTGATAAAAGACATAATTTTGTGTATGTTTTAGCTGCCAAAGCTAAACTGTCTACCTGGTAGAATTTTTGCAGAATGTTGACTCATTTGTGTGATCTTGCTTGAGCAATTAATCCTGGGAAATGAGAAGCTGAGATGAAAATTGCTAGAGAAGGCAATGAAGGATGCTTCTTCTTTCCTGCTAGAGAAGAGGTTGTGACAAGGAGCTCTAAGAAATTCCATTATTCAGCTTGGATAGGAATTTGAATCTCCTACACATGGTATTATTTAGGAAAGTAATGATGTCGGACTATGTATTTCTATGTTATTATTGTATTGTGTCTGTGTAGGATGAAGTGACTTATGGATGAAGTATTCCCTGAAGGTAAATTATATTTCCAACATAAATATCTTGAGATGATACTTAATTTTAGATGGGAGATGGAATCCAGCCATGGAGGGAGAAAAACCTTCTACTCTAAGGGATTTAAAGATAGTTGAACTCCTAGAGTGAAAGCATTCATACAGGATTCACATTGGTAGGCATTAGTTGATTCTTCAAAAAAATGCAAATAACTTCAAAAAGTTCCATATATTTCCTGTTCCAAAACTTACTTGTTGCTCAGGTCGAAAACAGTATAGATATCCTGGTTCCCTTTCTTTTGCTTAAAGTACACATTCAATCTTCAGGAAACCTTTTTGGTTTGTAATATATTCAAATTACAAACACAACATTTTCACTAATACCACCTGGATTTGATCACATAAACTACTACAATGACTTCTTAACTGTTTCCACCTACTTGCTTACAGTCTATTATAGTCACATGTCAGTATATTACTGCTAATTTTAAGTTAGTTCATATGAGTATGCTGCTCGTATACTCCTGATGTATCTCATTTCTCTCAAAGTAATAATCACATCACCTATAATGATCTAAAATTCCTTGCATTATCTGGATCTTTATTACTTCTCTAAACTTAAATCCAATTTTTCTCCTAGCTCATTCTGCTTTTACTACTTTTGCCTACTTGTTTGTGTTAAAGAAAATACCAGGCTAGGTGTTATATCTACAAAAAGTTGGGCTAAGAAACTCCGGGCCCTTGTTTCTCCGTAGAAACATTAAACAAGCAACTAGATACTGATGAAAACAATGGTATAGAAGCTTTAAAAGTCAGTCAGAGAACTGCAGAAACCAAAAACTGCCAATATAAAATAAAATGGTAAGAAATTTTGTTGTGTTTTTACTCAAACTTGTTCCACCTTCTTCCTGATATGGTGTGGTACAGTTTTGGAGGAACAGCAAACTAATCCCTAGTTCCCATTATGAACCACAGAGAGGAGAACAGATGAAATTTACAACTTTACACCCTGTGTACAGGCTTCCTGAGTGATTTATCTCTAAATCAGAGCTCAAGTGGCCAAAAGCTGTGGGAGGCAGTGGGCTTGGGGGAAAACAAATAGGGGACTATAGATCTGCAGACACATGGGGCAAAGAGATTATATTCACCCAACACCAGAATATACATTTTCCTCAGGTGAATATGTAATATTATCCAGGATAGAACATATTTTAGGCCACAAAAGAAATCTTAATAAATTGATAAGAACTAAAATCATACAAAGTATCTATTCCAATCACAATAGAATATAAGTAGCAGGAAAACAGAAACCCACAAATATATGGACATAAACAATATACTTTTAAACAACCAATGAGTCCAAGAAGAAATTATAAAGAAAATTTTAAAATATATTGAACTAATAAAAATAAAAACACATCAAAATGTATAGAATGCAATAAAGACAGTGCTGAGAGAAATTTATAGCTGTAAATGTTTACATTAACAAAAGATGTGACCTAATTAAAACCAATAACCTAATTATGCACCTTAATAAACTAGAAAAATAAGAAAAACTAAACCCAAAGCTAGAAAAAGAAAGAAAATAATAATGATAATAACAAAAACTAAGAGATTAACAAAATAGAGAATATAAAATAGAAAAGATCAATAAAATCAAGTTGGTTCTTTGAAAAGAGCAAGGAAATTGATAAAACTTTAGCTAGATTGACAAAGAAATAAAGAAGACTCAATCAAATATCTCAGAAATGAATGGAAACATTACTACCAATTTTATAAATATAAAGTATTACAGGAGAGTGTTAGAAAATTGTATAACATAAGTTGGCTAACTTCAATGAAATGGACAAATTTCTAGAAAAACACAACCTATTAAGACTGAATCACAAAGAAATAGAAAATATGACTAGATCTATAACTAGTCAGTAGACTGAATTAGTTGTCAGCAGTCTTATAACATAGAATAGTTCAGGATCAGATGTAGGTTCCACCAAACATTTAAAAATATAAAGACCAATTTTCCCCAAACTCTTCCAAAAAATTGTAGAGGAAAAAATACTTTCAAA
>NW_011888868.1:4028626-4030118 GCF_000151845.1 Pteropus vampyrus | reverse complement strand
AAGAAAGAAAGAAAGAAAAGAGACAAATATTGAAAAAATAAAAAAGACAGCATTGGAGTCTAACAGTTTCTTATTTCAAAACTTACCAGTAATCAAAACAAAGTGGTACTGGCATAAACATAGAGATATAACCCAATGCAAAAGAATAGTTGGACTAGAAATACACATTCTCATATATGATCGAACAATTTTCAACAATGATGCCAAAATCATTCAAAGGAGAATGTTTTTCAACAAATGGTGTTGGTCAACTGGAAAGTAATGGTCTAAGGAAAATAATGAAGTGGTACCCTTATCTTAAATCGTATGTGAAAATTAACTTAAAATGGATCAAAGACAAAAATACACATGCTAAAATTATAATATTTTTAGACGAGAACATAGGGCAAAAAATTCACATTTAATTTGTGAATGTATTTTTGAATGTGACAAAACACAGGTGACAAAAGATAAAATAGGTAAATTGGACTACATCGAAATTAAATTTTTTCTACATCAGAAGAAACTGTAAACAAAGTGAAAAGAAAACCATAAAGTAGAAAAAATATTTGTAAATCATATATCTGATAAGGCATTAATATCATAATATATAAAGAACTCTGACAAATGAACAACAAAAAAAATAAATTGCTCAATTAAATAAATAGGGGAAGACGAATAGGTATTTCTCCAAAGAAGATATACAAATAGTCAATGAACAAAAGAAAAGATGTTCAACATAACTAATCACTAGGAAAATGCAAATATAGTTTTTTATACTCAGTAGGATGGCTATTATCAAAAAAGGAAAACAAATAAGCAAACAAAAATATAACATAAAAAAACAAATGTTAGTAAGGATGTGAAAAATTGGAACAGTTTTATATTGCTGGTAAGAATGTAAAAATTGTGCCACGGTTATGGAAAGCACTATGGTGATTCTTTTAAAAAAATTAATAGAATTACCATATGATCTACTAGTTTCAATTCTGGACATATACCAAAAGAATTGAAAGCAAGTACTTGAGCAGATATTTGTACTCTCCTGTTTATAACACTGTTATTCACAGAGACCAAAGTGTGGAAGCAACCCAAGTGTTTATTGGTTGGTAAATTAAAAAAAAAAAAAATGTGGTAAATACATACAATAGAACATTATCCAATCTTAAGAAGGAAGGAAATTCTGACATATAATATAACAAAATAATCTGGAAGACATGCTAATAGAATGTGCCAGTCACAAGATGGCATAGACTGTATGATTTCACTGATGTGACATACCTAGAGTAGCCAAATGTTTTCTGCCTCTATAAGTAAGAAGTAGAATGATGTTTTCCAGAGGCTGATAGGATAAGAGAATGAGGTATTACTGTTTACTGGGTACTGAGTTTCAGTTTGAGAAAATAAATGTTCTGGAGACAGATAGTGGTGATAATTGCACAACTTGTGAATATACTTAATGCCATGGAATTGTATACTTGAAGATACTTAAATTTGTCAATTATATATATAA
>NW_011888868.1:4020722-4028062 GCF_000151845.1 Pteropus vampyrus | reverse complement strand
TATTTGGTTTTGTGGAGTCTTATAGTAAACTGGTTTCCAGTAATCAAGAATAACATCCCAAAGTCACTGTGTTTTGTGATATTGCCAGAAATATTACTTCAGAATCTGGTAAAAAATAAAGTAGTTTCCATAATCTCATAATGATGATACACTAAGACAGGTGTTACTATGTTTTAATTTTATAAATAAAAGACTTTAAGCCCAGAAATGTCCCAAGCTTTCTCACTTTTATTGAATTCCCATCTATTTGATGTCAACATAAAATCCTCCAAGTAGCCAAGAAATTATTACTTTTTTCAATTTTAAAAGAAATTTTAATTATAGAATATAATTTTGCTTTTAAGGTAGTGAGAATTAAAAAAATCATGACACTAACCAAAACTTTCCTGATGAATCAGTTTATACACCCTTAAGTACTGTAATGCAAATGTTGTAACAAGTCAAGAAAATTTAAAAAAATACATAAAATATATAAAATAATAAAGACATAGAAACAGGTAACATAATTCGTGTTATATGTTTCAAAATATATAATATTTAATGAACATCTTTTGAAGGTAGTCAAGTAATTCTAAAATTTTTACCTCTGAGATTGCAATAAAACGATGATATCACCAAGTATCTATTTCAGTCACAGAACACAATACATCTGGGTATAACTTAATGGTTTATATATTAATTTTTTCATTTCATTCTGATAAGCATAAAAATGCTTTAACATAAATGCAGTTAAGTTTGTCATTTTATATGTACTCAAAATAGTTCCTGAAATTTGATATTATAAATTATTCTTACCGATTTCAAAGAATTTGAGGAAGAATAAGGTATCAAGTTGAAGAAGAGGTTAAACTTCCTTCGCCATAATTAATGTCAACATATTTTTATTTTTATTGTATGATCAATTATTTTAAAAGGTTACAAGATAATGCAACACAATTTTGATTGATACTCCTCGCCAATATTCTATCACTTTGGGAGGTAAAACAAATTTCAATAAAAACAATTATAATAAATCTATCAGCAAGCAGAAAAGAACTAGTTTAACTGAGATTTCTCGCTAGGCTTGAAAGGGTATGAAATTAAGGGCAAAGAAAAAAACGTTACAATCTATGGCTAAAGGTGCCTTCAACATGTGATTGATTGACTACATTTAGGATATTCTCAAACTGATTACTTCACCTTGCGTTACTCAAAACAATTATTCTATGTGAAGGTTTCTGATGATTGTCTAAATGGTTGTATATAAATGTTTCTCTTCTGGCTAATGATTCATCCTAAATTCACGTATAGAAACTATAGCCAAATATTAGCTTAACCCTAATTCAAGTGCTTATTTGTAGTTTTGCTTTTGTAAACTAGACTTTTCTATCTTAATCAGAGAAACTGGGCCTTCCTAGATATAATCATTTTTTAATCCTGTTATATTTTACACAGTTAATTATATGGAAATATCTCTTACAGTCAACCAAACCTGATTTGAATGACAAATGGCTTCCTATTTTCAAAATTTAAATAAAACACAACTATGTACGATTAATTGCAAAAATAAAAAATAAACAAATAAATATTTTCTGAATATTTTAGGCCCTTTCCTTGACCCTGGAGATATAAGCACCACTTCTGATGGCAATAACCAGAAGTGTCAAGCAAAGTTGCCTGCAGGAGGCTGTCTTGCATATTAAAGGCAAATTAGAAGTTAACTAATTGAGCAAAGGGTAGAGCTAGAGATTAGTGGATGTGATTCTCAGCAAAGCCATCAAAAGAGAAATTCGACAGCACACACAAGGAACTAATAAAGTGGTTTTGAAGGGCTGACTGACAAAATGTAAAGCAAGAGGAAGATAAGGCAGGAGAGGTAGGAAGGAATTAGAGAATCAGAGCTATGGTGGGAGCTTGAATTATATCCTGTGGGTGATGCAGAGCCATTGAAAGGTTTTAACCAAGGAAGTTACATCATTGGACAAAAATAATTAATTTGTTAGGTGAAGCAAAAAACAACTAATGACCAGAGCTTTCTAAAACAACCATATTAGGACATATTAGGGATATGTTTTATGATACAATTTTATAATTCTTAGGACTTTTATATATCTGTTGATCTGATCACTTGAATAGAGTTAATAGCTGTCATCATGGAATCAGGAAAAACTCTATGAGGTAAGTAAAATCTCATCTGTACCTTAAAATCTGCACAGAATAAACAGGCTCACAGAAACACTAAAATACAGTTTATATGAACATATATTTACTCAGTTATTAATTTATTCAAACTTTCATCCATCCATCCATCCATCTGTCCATCCACATATTTATCATATATCTTTTGTTGAGTTTATTTAAAATACTAAGCTCTTCCTCATGTCCATTTTCTACACATGCCTTTCTTTCTCATTATATTTAATACTATCATTTTTTTGAGGTATAACATGTCATTTTAAGCTTATCTAGTACATTTCTTGCTCCAAGCTTGGTAAAGTGGGTCCCCCCATACCAATAAACCATTCTTAGACACCAGCAGAGTGTCTAAGAATTCAAGTCAATTCTGACACTATCTATTTGAAAATAGTATCTGATTCCACAGGTTAAGAGTTCAGTCTTACTTCAGTCTTATAAGACTGCTGCTCCTGCACATCCACATACACCTCAGACAGCAGTCACAAGCACAAGTTATCTGTGCTTCTGATTGAATGGCCACAGATGAGAGGTTCCAATGCTTCCCTCCAATTCAGAATGCCAATTAACAAGTCTAGGTTGTCACCTAACCTCTGACTGAAAAAAAAAAAGGTCCCCATAATACCCTCCTTGGATTCAATTTCCTTCTTAGAATGGCTCACAGAAATCAGTGAAACATGTTACTTACTACATCACTGGTTTATTTCCAAAACAATCTAACTCAGGAACAGCCAGATGGAAGAGATGCATAGGACAAAGTATGTGGGAGCAGTGTGGAGCTTCCATGCTCTCTCCAAATGCACCACTCTCCTCAAATCTATATGTGTTTACCAACCCAGAAACTCTCTGAACTCCATCCTTGGTTTTTAAGAAGATTGTATTACATTAAATGATTAAATGACTGGTCATTGGAAATTGGAGAGTGGGACTGAAAATTCCAACCCTCTAATCTTAACTGAATTATCAAAGTCCATCATTACAAACTCTACATTCTTAATTTGTATTCAATTTATTTTAAACAAAATTAATGAAATGCATACTCAAAACTATGCAGCTCCCCTAGTAAGCAGCACCCCTCCCTCACTCTTGAGGATGTTTTGATTATCTTGATGATATTGTTGGAAAATTGGATTATGGGGAATCTTTTTTTGCTCTCAAATCTATAGTCAGCTAAAAGGAAAATGTTATTTTGTATTTATTTTGATTTGAAATTATAAGAAATAAATCTGGTTCCTGACATGTGCCTTACTTAAAATAGATGCATGACCTTGAAAAGATAAATATTACTTTTCATCACATTTAATAGAGTCAGAAAAGCAGATCACTTTTATATGTTTGATTTTATTTGTTTTATTGTTGTTGTTTGGAAATAATGGGTAAGTAGCGGACCTGGAATTTGAAGCCTGGACATAGTTCTCTTTAAATTCCATTAATTATAAGATTTTGCTTCAACTTTCTCTATAAACAACACTGATTGTATCAACCCTACTAATTGCTACAAACATGACCTAATTCTATTTGTAAGTCAAACTTTTGCCTGCATTTATTTGTTGTCTCAAAGCCTTCTTAATCCCAGAACACTAGGAAAATTGGACCCTCACATAGATAGATACACCCCAACATATTGACCGAAGCCTGAAACATTATTTATTTAGAAAAATGTGCAGCTTTTTAGGGATTCTTTTTGTCCTTAAAAATGAGATAAAAGCTAAATTTAACAATTTTTGAGGCAGTACAGCGTAGTAGAAAGAACCTTGGTTTAAAAGTTGGATAAAATGGATTTGTACCCAGTCTCTGGTGCATAATTGTGATAGTAAGTAGGCAGATCAACTTTGACAGCATTCCATTGTTTTACAGGTCCAAATTCCTCTGCATTCTATCTCTAATTTAGCTTTGCAGGCTAATCTGTCTTTCCTACCTCACCATTTCAGTGTTTCCTTCACTCCTTTGAGAACACTCACCCTTCTGTCCAAAACAAATGTGTGCGCGTGTGCACACATGCACACACACACACATATTCTCATCATTCTGGATTGTTTACTGGTACACCATAGACTTTATAGCCTCAGCGCCAACATGTGGGCAATTCCCAAGCACTTATTTAATTTCTTGCTGAGTCAGCAAGAGAGTGTTTTTTATCATGGTTACACACACCTTAAATATACTGACTTAAACTCCTTAACTCAAATAAAAATGGAAGCATATTACACAAGGGCTGCCCAAGGAACAAAACCCAGATTGGCCTTTTGGATACATAGGCTGAATACGTGAGACACTGAGGGAGTATCTGACTAGTGAGGTGGTTCTGGGGTATAAAAAACTAAACTAGAGGCTTGTGTGAAAAATCTGTGAGTTAAAACTCTAAGGGGTCAGAGGTACATTCTTTTGGGAGTTTCACTCCTGAAGCTTCACCATGTTCTTACAGTGAAGACTGGAGAAGAATCCCCACATGCTTCTGGAAGGATAGAGGAAAAAGTAGACATTTGAAATGTGCTAGAACGTTATGTTCTCAACAAGGTCTGTCCCTAAGAGAAACTATGTTACTAGTGCCTAACTTATTGGTGTTTGGAGCCTAACTGACCTAGAGGAAGGAAAAAACACAACTCTAGCCTATTCTAGTCTTCCATATATGGAAAGCAAAATACTCCAGTTCCCTCTAGCTTCCTTCTTCCAGTTCCACCTAAAGTGCTGGGGAAAAAAAAAAAGGGTCACTTGTGAAGTTCACAGCCAAAAAGCACAGTATCACTAAAATGGTATGATCTAATCATAGAACTGTACAACCTTTTCTCTCTCCCCACACCTCTTCACCACATCACTGAAGGTCTATTTACCAAAGACCTTTTAACTCAATATATTGTGTTGAACTTTCAACAAAAAATTAGAAGGCATATTAAAGAAAAAAAAATACATGATTTGAAGAGACAAAGCAAGCATTAGAACCAGGGAAAAAATGCTAGAGATCAAAAACACTAACAGAAATGAAGAATGCCTTTGATGAGGTCATCGGTAGACTGATTATGGCTGAAGATAGAATTTGACCTTGAAGTAGTCAGTAGAAACTTCCAATACTGAAAACCAAAGAGGGAAAAAAAACTGCAAAATAATGAAACGGGGAATTCAAGAAATGAGAGACAACTACAAAAGGTATAATGTGCCCATAACAGGACTACAAAAAGTAGAAAAAGAAGGAAAAAAAGAAAGAGATAGAGGCAATAATGACTGAGAAGTTCCCCGTTGTAAATCAGAAACCAAACCACAGACCCAGAAAGCCCAGTGAAAATCAAATAGTATAAAACAAACAAACAAACAAACAAATTACACCTAGGTGTGTTATATTTAAACTGCAGAAAATCATAGATCAAGAAAATGATACTAAAGATGCCATAATTAAAACACACATTACCTGTAGGTGAGTAAAGATAAGAATTACATCTGGCTTCTTAGAAACCATGCAAGCAAGAGTGGAGTGGAGTGAAATAGTGTTGACAGAAAACTACATCAACCTGGAATTCTGTATGCTGCAAAGATATCCTTCAAAAGTGAAATGGAAGTAACTTAGGCAAGCAAAACATGCGAGAATTTCTTGCAGGTATACCACCTTGCATGAAATGTCAAAAAAAAAAAATCTTCAGAGAGAAGAAAATCAGTGTAGGTCAAAAACTCAAAATTATATAAAGAAAGAAAGAACATTAGAAATGGAATATGTATTTTTATGTATTTTTCTTTTTATTAATTGATCTAATATAACAATTTATTTAAAATAATACAAACACTGCATTTGTTTATATATGATTGTATATATGTCTGTTTGCTTATATGACTCATAAACATACATATTTATTTACATAAGTATGAATGAAATGAATGACAATGATACATGAGACATGAGAGAGAAATTAGGAATATTTTGTTATTATAAGGTACTCGCACGACCTGAAAAGTAGTATGGTATTATTTGAAAGTGGATGAATAGGCAAAGCATAGAGAAATTTTAGGGCAAGGAAATCATTCTCTTATGCTATAATGTGGATACATGTAATTATACACTTGTCAAACACCACGGAATGTACAAAAACAAGAGTAAACCCTATTATGAACTATGGAATTGCATCCATAATGATGTGCATATATGGATTAATCAAATACAGCAAATATAACACCCTGGTGGGTGTAGTGGATAGTGTGTGTGGTGGCGAGGGCTGTGTATGTGCAGGGGCACAGGATATATGACAATTTTGTAATTTCTGATCAATTTTTCTGTGAACTTTAAAATGCCCTAAAAATCGAGTACATACAAAAGATTTTAAGGAAGAACAACTACTGGGCTTTCTTACTTCAGGTGAGAAGTCAGGCCAGATGCTTGCCACTGCTTCTGGAGATCAGTCTAGGATCTAATCTGATCTGATGTGATATAATCAAAGAAGCTATAATCAATGCTGACATTTTAAGTTAAGGCTATTTAGTTTTTGTTTGTTTGTTTGTTTAATAGTAAGAATAATAAGAGCAAAGATTAGTCTTGAATAAGGATAGTGTCATGGGCTGGTCTGACTTAGATTCCTACTGCTGATGGGAAGATTCATCAGAGAATAATGAGCATTCATTCATTCATTCTTTTTATTAATTTATTCCTTCAAGAAAATTTATAAAGTGTTTGTGAACTAGATACTGCTTTGTGAGGACACAAGAGTCATGAACTACTACTACCTTCTATGGCTAAGATGCTTTAATTTAGATGAATCCACTTCTCTCTCTGGGTACTCATACTGATACTAGACTACTTAGACTAAAATTCCAGCTTCACCTCATTCTGTTTTATTACTATATGCAAGTTCATTTTATCTCTCTCACCTTCAGCTTTCTCATTTGTAAAGTGGAGATGATTAAACTCCACTTGAGTTGTGTAGAGGTTGAAATTAAGATAGTCCACCACTGGCACATAGTTCTCAACATAGAGTGATCGCTAATGATTGATTGATGAGCCTTGGGCTCTCTGTACTGGGAATGGCAGGCCAGCCCAGGAACCACTGACAGGTGTTAATTAAATTAGGGCTCATACCTTCTTTGCAGAGGTGGAGGAAGTGCAGGGGTAGAATTTGCAAGGTCAAAGTTTGGTGTCCAGGCTTCCATTGGTCTTGGACTGCACCCTGAAAGACCATTCCAGGCTATGG
>NW_011888868.1:4015326-4018941 GCF_000151845.1 Pteropus vampyrus | reverse complement strand
AGAGAGAGAGAGAGAGAGAGAGAGAGAGAGAGAGAGAGCGCATTGTGTTTTCATCACCCAGAGTTAAATTTCCTTCCATCACCAAATATTTGACCCGTTTTACCCTTATCTACCTCCCCCATCTTCTCTCTAGTAAGCGCAAATCTATTGTCTATTTCCTCTTATTTGAATTTTGGGAAATTGTGTATTTTGAGGAATTGGTTCATTTTTATCTGGGTTATCAAATTGGTAGATATAAAGTTATTCCTTTATTATTTCCTTTGTTATCCTTATACTGCCCATGAACTCCGTAGTGTTGCTTCCTCTTTCATTAGAGATAATAGTAATATGTCTTTTATTTATTTAGTTTTAGCTAGCCTAGTTAGAAGCTTATCAATTTTATTGATCTTTCAATGAACTATCTGTTTGGTTGTATTTATCTTTATTCATTTTCTGTTTTCAAGTTCTTTGATTTGTGCTCTACTTTCAATTATTTTCATTTGCTTCCTCTAGATTTAATTAGCTTTATAATTTTCTAGTTTCTTAAAATGAAAGTTTAGATTATTGATTTTGGAATTTCTTATTTTTTATATGTATTTAATGTCATGTATTTCCTTCTAAGCAATGCTTTTGCTTTATCCAACAAATTTCAATGTTTTATTTTCATTTTCATTTAGTTAAAATGTTTTTATCTCTCTTCAGAGTTCTTCTTTGATATATGTTTTATTTAGAAGTGTTATAGTTAATCCAAGTATTTTGAGACTTTCCAGCTATTTCTTTGTTATTGCTTTCAAAATGGCTACTTTTCCTCTTCCCCTGACAAAGCTTAGGGAATTTTTCTCAGATATTTATTGTGAGTACCTATTAAGAGTTCTTGAAATTCTTAAGTTAAATTCACAAAACTGCAAAGGTTCCCTATTATTGGTTCACCCTTGAGTTTCTGCTCTTAGACATATTCAGCAATTCCTCAACTAATGTTCCAGTTTTCCTTCCCTCTTACTTGTTCCCACGAGGTTTCTGATTATAAATTTTTGTACTTATATTAACAAAAATTATTTTGTCTTTATTTATTTTTGTGGCAGTTCTTTACCCTGTAACTTCACTTTTTTTGATGAATCTGAAAAATATTATGGTGATTTTGTTTGGCTTTCTATTTGTTAAATTGGAGTGGCATCTTCCATGCTCCGAACATGCTGAACCGAAACTGTCAATCTCTGCCTTCGTATTGGAGAGAGCCCACTTACATTTCAGGTAATTAGTGACATGAGCTTTATTTCTCCACTTAGATTTTTAAAATGTACTTTTTGTATCTATCATACAAATTTTCTCTCTTATTTCCCACATTATTGCCTTCTTTAGGTTTTTTTTTTTTTTGTAGGAAATCTTTTTGTTTCCTTTTTTACTTCATTAATAGATAAATTTTAGATATTTTCTTTATGGTTATATTGGGGGTTACAATTAACATCACAAACATAATAATCTATTTAAAATTAATATCAATTAGTTTCAACAGCATACAAAAACTCTACTCTATACATATCTGTTCTCCCCCACAGATATTGTTACTTCACATATTGCATCTTAAAATATTATGTGCCCAAAAACATATTTATGATTATTTATATACATTTATTTTTATATCCTGTATGAAACAAAAAGTGTAGTTACAACCCCCAAATCCAATACGTTTATATTTCCCCATGTATCTACTTACACTAGAAATCTGTATTTCTTCATTTGACTTTCAGTTAATGTCTGGTATAACTTTATTTCAATCTAAAAGAATACTTTTTGCACTTTTTAGCATATGATTACTGGTAACTAAATTGAATACACAATGTAAATATATATATATATGCCTTACTGTTAAAGTGTGCAGCTGAATCATTGGATTTTGTTAACCAATGTCACCATAAAAAATATAAAGAAATATTTTTTTTTTTAAATTTACAACTTAAACCATTTTAAAGTGTACACTTTAGTGACATTTAATACTTTTGCGATGTTGTCAAACCATCACCACTATTTAGTCCCAGAACTTTTTCATCATCCTAAATAGAAACCCCATAATCACCAAGTAGTTGCTCTCGCTGCCCTTTTCTGCCAGCCCCTGGCAACCATTAATCTGTGGTCCGTCTGAGATTTACTACTTCTGGAAATTTCATGGAAATAAAACTATACAGTACAAAAAAAAAAAAGTGTCTACATTTGGATCTACTGGAGGTAATGCTATTTGTATTTTTTTTTTTTAACTTCTTGGATGTGTAGATTCATGGTTTTCATCAAATTTGGGAGCTTTGACAATTATTTTTCAAACATTCTCTCTGGTGCTTACTCTCTCTCCTTCCAAGACTTCCAAAATATGTATATTGCTCTAATTAATGGTACTCCACAAGCCCCTTATGCTCTGTTTACTATCCTTTATTCTTTCTTTGTTCTTCTCAGACTCAATATTGTCAACTACCTTGTTTTTAGTTTTATTGATTATTTTATTCTGTCTGCTCATATCTGTTTTTAACTTCTCTAATAAGTTTTTCATTCCAGTTACTATATTTTTTGGCTCTAGAATTTCTGCTTGGTTTTTTAATATAATTTTTATTTATATTTATATCTCCATTTTGGTTATATTTTTTAAAATTCCTTTTTGTTCATTGGCCATGTTTTTCAGTTAGGAGTTTGCGAATAGCCATTCATATGCTGAGTCATTTTCCTTTTAACTCACTTCCTCAGTTAAATAAAGTTGTTTTGGCTCATATGTAGTTTCCGAAAGAAAGAAAGAAAGGAAGAAAGAAAGAAAGAGAGAGAAAGGGAGGGAGGGAGGGAGGAAAAAGGAAGGAAGGAAGGAAAAAAGGAAGGAAGGAAACAGTTTATAGTACTAAGAAGGTGAATAATGTGTTTAGAAATTTTGAAATATTAAATCATTAGGTAAACTTTTAAACAAGGTAGAATAAAAAAAAAAAACTAAAGAAAAATGACCAATTTTAGTAAGTGATAAATCCTATTTGTATCTGAAAATTTAATCTGAAAATCTTAAAATATTACATTTAAAAATCACTCCAATTTTATATATGTATACTAACCTAGAGTTCAATGGTTAATGTTCCAAAATGGGTACCAGAAGGTGGAAAACCAGGTAGAATGTATCAGTTTACCAGGATGAAAGAGATGGAGCTAAGAGTCTAGGAAAACTAAGGCAGCTGGCATGTGTAAGACAGATTACAAGAAGGAAAGAAGCTGCACTCAGATAAAATTCTGGAAATCTCCAGAGAGCACTCCTAAAGTATTCAGCAGAGTCATGATAAGAGTATTTGTGCAAAAAATTATGCAAGGCTGTAAATAATCCACCTAAAACTGTTAAAGGCAACATTATCTCATATTCACACAGGGTAAGAATTGTGTCTGTTCCCAGAACCAAAAATGAAAAATTTCATACATTATGACAGAGGTCTCCAACCCTTGAGCCTTGGACCAGTATCTGGTTTGTGGACTGTTAGAAATCGGCAGGAAGTGAGTGGTGGGTGAGTGAGTGAAGCTTTATCTATATTTTCAGCCACTCACTGACTCTAGTATCACTACCTCATCTCCATCTCAGATCTTCAGGCATTAGATTCTCATAGAAATACCAGTTCCTAGTGC
>NW_011888868.1:4011363-4012905 GCF_000151845.1 Pteropus vampyrus | reverse complement strand
CAATTTATTCCATGAATGTAAAATTGATTTACCATTTAAAAATCCAGCAAAGTAACACAGTATTAACAAATTCAAACATATGATCATCTCAATACATGCAGAAAAAGCTTTTGTCACAATTCAATGTGCTTCCCTGAGACTTTCAGCTAGTAGGAGCAGAAGGGAACTTCCTCAGAAGTTCATCATCTGATCATATGGAAACTCAAAAAATTAGACAAAGATTTTGGCTCTTGCTTTGGTGGTAAAGAAGTAATGTATTTAGAAATAGAGCTAAGGTTCAAACCTGGTATGTTCGATTAAACTATCAAGTTCCCTCTTTATCAGATCACATATATCAAGGCCCAAAGCTGATATAGAACTCTTTCCTGTAATTTATACTTTAAACATTTCAGGAAGGAATGTGAAATATGCAATAAGATTAAATGGCCAAATAAAATCTTGCATTACCTTAAGCTCTTTGAGTCTCTCAAATATCATGAGTGGGGAGCAGACATTCTCTCTCTCCATCTCTCTCTCTCTCTCCCTCTCTCTCTGCCTCTCTCTCTGTCTCTCTCTGTCTCTCTCTGTCTCTGTCTCTCTCTCTCTCGCTCGCTCTTCCCCCTCCCTCTTTTCTTTTTTCTCCTTTCTTTTATGTGTCCTCTCACCTCCCTCTCATCTAATTCCCTCACTTCTTCAGTAGCACTTCATCTCTTCTTAGAAGGTCTTAAGTCGTCCTTGTTACGTCCTAGCCTTGCCTCGCTCCCTCTTGGGGGCCAGTGGGATTTCAACTTCCCACTTTGGCCAACAGGTGTTCTTGTACTAATGGAGACCAGGTGGCTATATTTCTGATCCATCCACCCTACACAGGCAGATTTTCCTAGAGAATCTATGTACTCAAGTCTCATTGCTTTTCTTGAGAGGATCAGCCTTCTCTGTTTTAGTCTGTACCATCCCCCTTTCCTCTTCTTTCCAGCTCTGTAGGAGATACTGAGAATGTGACTCTTTAATATGTGTGTGTTTGTTTGTACGTGTGTTTGTATACTGATAAGAAGCGAGCAGTCACCAAACTGATTGAATGGCCTAGAATAAAAGGCTGATCAATCAGAATAGCTAGTACTCTGATCCCAGTGCATACTAACTAAATATCAACTCCATATACAGCACTATGTATATTCATTGTATAACTAACTGTATGGTTACTCAAAAATTTCTCTAATTATATCATGTGTATATAACTTAAATATTGATACAGACTTTTAAAAATTCTGATAAAAATGCATAAAAAAATTTACATCTTAACAATTTCTAAGTGTACAATTTAAATATATTGACTCTGTTTTTCAATCTCTAGACCTTTTTTCATCTTACAAAACTAAAAGTGTATACTCATCAACACCAACTCCCCAATACTCCCTCTCCCAACTCCTGCAACCACCATTCACCTTTTCATTTCTATGGGTTTGGTTACTCTAGGTACTTTGTATAAATGGAATCATACAGTATTTGTATGATATACAAATATATATCATACAGTATTTGTATTACATATATATACAAATATAT
>NW_011888868.1:4004764-4009608 GCF_000151845.1 Pteropus vampyrus | reverse complement strand
GGTACAGAAGTTGCAGCAAAACTGAGGCTGTATTGGCCTGACAACCCTTGTCTCACTGAGATCCCATTTCACCTAAGCCACAAAGTACCTGCAGCCCATTGACAGGCAGCCTCCCATGCCCTACTTAGCTCTGGGGTTGCACAATCTGTGAAGGCAACAACAGTCCTTAGCTAGTCCAATAAGTGTGCATTCCGGGAAAAATAGTTGTGGGCAAACTACTGCTGCCTGTACGAGCCGTAATATCGCTTGAAAGGATTACAGGGGTCTGCACTGGCCTGATGGCCCTTGACTCTCTGAGCTCCTGCTCAATCCAGTACACAAAGTGGCTGTTGTACATCAATAGGGAGCTGCCCTTGCCCTGAAGTGGCGCATTCAAGCCCAAGGTAGGCAGCAACTGACCTTGCTATGATTGAAAACTTGTACAGAGAGCCACAGAGACAAAGCTAGCATGCAAACTGACACTGCAGTGGCAGGGGGACATTTACTCAGTAGACCAAGGAGTCCTGGAGTCCCTGTGCCACCCAACATGCATATCTCCCAGAGGCTCATCCAGTGTCAGAGACTTACAGGCAACTGACAGGCAATGTCATGCCTTGAGGAGCACTGGTCTCTCTGCTAAACTATCATAGGTCAGGGATGGGGTATAACTGGACTGCTGCCTACAGTGCTGTCTCTTCCACTTACTTATAGATCCGGCATAGGCAACAACCATCTACATATCACTTTATGCAATTCCCACCAGGTAGCCCTGAGCAATTGAAAGCAGTGGCTGACCTTAGCCTATGGGGAATCCTCTCCCAAGGGGCCACAAAACCAATATATCTGGAGGCTGGTACCAGAACACAACAGAGCAACTACTGACTAGCCCTATTAGTGGTACACACAAAGGATAGTCACAACGAGTACACAAGACTGCTAGGGCAAAGCCCATCTAGTGGGGTCAGCCCCCCCACAGCAACTCTTACCCTGTGGGTACAGCCAAATCCCACAATAAGTCAGCCTGAGATTAACCCCATCCACTGATATACTAACAGCAATAAAGGCTTGACAACAACAGAAGATCACAAACAATCCACACAAAGATCATGTCCAGAGCCCCTGACACAGGGGATCAGTTAGAGTGCACCACTGGGCCACACAGAAAACTTTCCACATTAGGCCATCTTGCCAAGGCTGAGAGATGAAACAAATATTCCTGATACATAGAAACAAACACAGAGAGGCTAATAAAATGAGAAAACAAAGAAACATGCCACAAAGGAAACAACAGGAGAAAACTCCAGAAAATAAGCTAAATTAAATGGAGGCAAGCAATCTACCAGAGACAGAGTTCAAATTAATGGCTATAAGGATGCTCAACAAACTTATGGGGAGAATGGATGAGCTCAATCAGAACATCAACAGAGAGATAGTAAGCATAAAAAAGAACATAGAAATCATAAAAAAAGAACCAGACAGGAATAAAGAATACAATAACTGAAATGAAGAATACACTAGAAAAATTCAACAGTAGATTGGATGAAGCAGAAGATCGAATCAGCATACTGGAAGACAAGGTAGCAGAATACACCCAATCAAAACAACATAAAGAAGAAAAAGAGAATTTTTAAAAATGAGGATAGTTTAAGAGACCTCCAGGACAACAAGAGGTGTAACAATATCCAGATCATAGGAGTACTTGAAGGGGAAGAGAGAGAGCAAGGGATTGAGAATCTATTTGAAGAAATATGACAGAAAAATTCCCTAACTTGGCAAAGGAAACAAACATACAAGTTTAGGAAGCATAAAGAGTCCCAAACAAGAGGAATTCAAACAGACTTGCACCAAGAAACATCATAAACAAAATACCAAAAGTAAAAGAAAAAGAGAGAATCTTATAAGCAGCAAGAGAAAGGCAAATAGTTACTTACAAGAGTACTGCCATAAGAATGTCTGCTGATTTTCCAAAGGAAACTTTACAGGCCAGAAGAGACTGGTAAGAAATACTCAAAGTTATGAAAAACAAGAATCTACAACGACTAATACTCTAAACAACAAGGCTTTCCATTAAAATGGAAGGTGAGATAAAGTTTCCCAGACAGAGAAAAGCTTAAGTAATTCATCACCAACAAGCCAGTATTACAAGAAATGGTAAAGGGACTTCTGTAAAAAGAGAAAGAGTAAAAAAGAAGATAGAAATAACAAATACAAATAATAAAATGGCAATAACTATGTGCCTATTAGTAATCACTTTAAATATAAATAGATTAAATGCTCCAATCAAAAGACATAGAGTAGCCGAATGGATAAAAAACAAGACCATACATATGCAGTCTACAAAAGACTCATTTTGGATCAAATGACACTCACAGACTAAAAGTAAAGGGAGAAAAAAGGTATTTCACACAAATGGGGAAAAAAAAAAGCCTGAGTAGTGATACTTATATGAGATAAAAAGATAAAATAAACTTTAAAACAAAGGCTACAATAAGAGACCAAAAAAAGGGCATTATATGATGATAAAGGGATCGATAAATCAAGAGGACATAACCCTGGTAAATATATATGCACTCAACATAAGAGTACCTACATATATAAAGCAATTGTCGACTGACATAAAAAGAGAGATCAACAGTAATACACTCATAGTAGATGTTAACACCCCATTGACACCAATGGACATATCTTCCAGGAAAAGAATTAACAAGGAAACAACAGGCCTAAAAGACACGCTAGACCAGAGGGATTTAATAGATATTTTCAGAGCATTTTACCTCAAAGCAGCAAAATATACATTCTTCTCAAGTGTATTTGGAACATTTTCCAGGATACACATGTTAGGATACAAAAAAGTCTCAATACATTTAAGAAGATCGAAATCATATTAATCGTCTTTTCTGATCACAATAGTATGAAACTAGAAATCAACTATAAGAAAAAAAACTAGAAAACATACAAATACATGGAGGGTAAATAACATGCTACTAAACAATGAATGAGTTATTAATGAAATCAAGGAAGAAATCAAAGGATACCTAGAGACAAATGAAAATGAAAATACAACTTAAAATCTATGGGACACAGGAAAAACAGTACCAAGAGGGAAATTCATAGCAATAG
Organism: Pteropus vampyrus; assembly: GCF_000151845.1. NCBI lineage: Eukaryota > Metazoa > Chordata > Mammalia > Chiroptera > Pteropodidae > Pteropus > Pteropus vampyrus. The sequence continues at coordinate 4,006,509 of NW_011888868.1, read as the reverse complement.
AGGCCTGCCTCAAGAAACAAGAAAAAGCTCAAATAAGCAATCTAAACTTACACTTAAAAGAGCTAGAAAAAGAACAACAAACAAAGCCCAAAGTGAATAAAAGAAAAGGTATAATAAAGATCAGAGCAGAAATAAATGAAATAGAGTCTAGGAAAACAATATAAAAGATTAATGAAACCAAGAACTGGTTCTTTGAACGAATAAACAAAATTGACAGACCCTTAGCCAAACTCATCAAGGAAAAAAAGAGAGAGGACTCAAATAAATAAAATCAGAAATGAAAGGAGAGAAATAACCATGGACTCCACAGAAATGCAAAGAGTCACAAGAAAATACTATGGTCAATTATATACCAATATATTGGACAACCTGGAAGAAATAGGCACATTCCTAGAAACATACAATCTTCCAAGACTGAGTCAAGAAGAAACAGAAAATGTGAGCCAACCGATTACCACCAATGAAACAGAATCAGTATTCAAAATCCTCCCATAAAAAAAAAAAGTCCTGGACCAGATGGCTTCATGGACGAATTTTACCAAACATTAAAAGAGGAATTAACACCTATTCAACTCAAACTATTCTAAAAATTCAAGAAGAGGGAACACTCCATAACTCCTTTTATGAGGCCACCATTACCTTGATTCCAAAACCACACAAACACAGTACAAAAACAAAACAAAACAAAACAAAAAATACTATAGACTGATTACTCTTATGAACACTGATGCAAAAATCCTCAACAAAATATTAGCAAACGGAATTCAGCAACACATGAAAAATATCATACACCATGTTCAAGTTGGATTTATTCCTGGGATGGTAGGTTGGTAGAATATCCACAAATCAATTAATGTGATATACCACATTAACAAATCAAAAAATAAATACTATATCATCATATCAATAGATGCAGAAAAATTGTTCAACAAAATCCAGCATTCATTTATGATAAAAACTCAGCAAAGTGGGAATAGAGGGAACATATCTCAACATAAAAAGGCTATATATGACAAACCTACAGCTAACATCATAATGGGGAAAGGCTAAAAGCATTTTTCTTAAGATCAAGAACAAGACAAGGATTCGCACTTTCACCACTCCTCTTAAACAATATATCGTAAGTCTTAGCCACTGCAATAAGATAAGAAAGATAAATAAAAGATATCCTAATTGGAAAGGAAAAAATAAAACTCTCCTTATTTGCTGTTGACATGATACTGTATAGAGAAGACCCTAAAGATTCCACCCAAAAACTGTTGGAACTGATCAATGAATTCAGTAAAGTAGCAGGTTACGAAATAAATATTCAGAAGTCAGTGGCATTTTTATACACCAATGATGAAATTTCAGAAAGAGAAATTAAGAAAACAATCTCATTTACAATTCTATTGAAAACTATAAAATACCTGGGAATCAAATTAACCAAGGAAGTAAAAGCCTTGTTCTCAGAAAATCATGTCATTGAAAAAAATCGAAAAAGATACAAATAAATGGAAGCATATACCGTGTTCATGAGTAGGAAGAATCGACATCATTAAAATGGCCGTACTACCCAAAGTAATCTATAGATTCAATGTAAGCCCTATCAAAATATCAATGGCATTTTTCAAAGAGCTAGAATAAATAATCCTAAGACTTATATAGAACCATAAATGACCCCAAATAGCCTTTGCAATCTTGAAAAAGAAGAACAAAGTTGGAGCTATCACACTACCTAATATCAAACTGTACTACAAGGCTAT
>NW_011888868.1:3998594-4004034 GCF_000151845.1 Pteropus vampyrus | reverse complement strand
AAAAAAAACAATGCAATTAAAAAATGGACAGAAGTCCTGAACAAATATTTCTCCAAAGAGGAAATACGGACGGCCAATAGACACATGAAAAGATACTCAAGGTCACTAATCATCAGAAAAATGTAAATTAAAACCACAATGAGATATTATCTCACAGCTGTCAGAATGGCTATCATCAATAAATCAAAAAACAACAAGTATTGGCGAGGGTGCAGAGAGAAGGGAAACCTCATATATTGTTGGTGGGATTGCAAATTGGTACAGCCGCTATGGAAAACAAGCTGGAGGTTTCTCAAAAAATTAAAAATGGATCTACTTTTTAACCCAGCAATTGCACTTCTTGGTATTCATCCAAAGAAAAACAAAACAATAATTCATAAAGATCTATGCACCCCCAAATTTATGGCAGAACAGTTTACAACAGCCAAGATATGGAAGCAACCTAAATGCCCATCAACAGACAATTGGATAAAGAAGTTATGCTTCATATACATAAAGGAATATTACTCAGCCATAAAAAAATAAAATGAAATCCTACCATTTACAACAACATAGATGAACCTAGACTTTATTATGCTGAGTTAAATAAATCAGACAAAGATAAATACCATATGATTTTATGTATATGTGGAATCTAAGCAACAAAAAGAACAAACTAATGAAAAACAGACTCACAAATATAGTGGACAATTTGGTGTTGGATAGAGGGGAAGAGGGCTTGGGGGACTGGGAGAATGGGGTGAAGGCCTAAAGAAATACAAATTCGTAGTTGGTCATGGGCATGGGGAGCATGGCATAGGGAATGCAGTTAGCATTAATATATTGACTAGGTGAAAAACCATAAAGGAGAAGTTGCAATTAGGGGGATCATTTAATAAATTATATAAATGTCTAACCAATGTACTATATACTTGAAACTAATTAAATTAATTAATTAATTAAAAAATAGTAGCCATCTTAACATTTCATGAGATGACATATAAGCTTTTAGTTTCTTAAGGATTTAGGAGTGTTTAGTTTTCTTTTGCTTAAACTGTGTCGAGCACATAGTAATATTCAATTTACAAAACAATGTCATTGATAGAAAATTACACTGGTGGAAAAAATATCTCTTTGTTAATATATAATTTATACAAACATATTGAAAAATATAATGTAAAATTTTAAAGGACATTCTCTTCTTATAAACATATTGGGAAGTCCATGCAGGACCACTAGTTCACATTATCTACACATAACCAAGAAACTACAAAACAATTTTTTTTTTTTTTAATGCCTACAGCACCTGCTATTCCTAGGTGGTCTCCCATCCAGATACTAAATAGGCCCATCCCTGCTTAGGTTCCGAGATCAGACGAGATCGGGCTCGTTGAAGGTGGCACGGCCTTAGCCAGAACAACTTTCCGATGCATTATTTATCCCTTATGAATGTACTCTTGCTTTTCTATGCTAATCCATAAATGCATGAGTACTTAGTTTTATTTGATGTCTTTCCCCAAAGTTGATGCTATCATTTCTCCTGTCACAGTTAAGGGGGAGGAGTGGGGGAGGTCAAGTGGCATTGACAAACGAGGGCTGAATGGGAGAAAATATTTATAATTCTGATAATGACCATGGTGAAGTCAAATTAATATTAAATTTATAAGAGCTAGGTCCTCTAAATTATTTATTATTTAAAGGCACCCCCCCTTTCTCTCAAGCCAGGACTGCTTCTATGGCAGGGATGAATCATGTCAGGAACAGAAAATAAACAAATTGTTCATTGAGGTTTAATTTTTTATGCATGCTTCATACCTAAGGAAATCAGAACTTGCAGATTAGAGCACATTCCAGCTGTTTCCTTTGTAAACCGTGTGTTATCCCTTTTACGTTACTTCAAGATAATAAACATTTTCTTCTCCCCGGGATTACACATGAACACAGTACAAAATTGATGTTAACCTGAGTTGTATGTAGATTATTGCAAGTTTCATCTTCAGACAATGGTCACCACAAATACTTCCTTTTGCTGGTGCTATCAAATCGTTCTTTCAGGTTTTATTGAGTTTGTTTATAAATGTGGGATTCAGCAGTTAAAACAATCACTAAAGTTTACCCAGTATGTTAGTATGTGAAGTCTTACATGTTACTCAACAAAGCAGTTGATTCTTCTCTTAATTAGACTGTGCTGAATGTAATCAGAAACACATTTCTCCTTGATAAAACTTTATTCCAATTCACTAACACAAAGACTGTATCTTCCATGCACTTTCTCCCTATGAAGGACATAATGAAAAAATGGACATATAAACATGTCAGTCTCACAACAGTAACTTTCTTAAATTGTATATGGAGAAAACCTTGTACAGGCTAAACAAACTCAATCATGTAACAAGTATCTACTGATTATTTCCTATATCTAAGGTACTATTTAGACAATCTCCGAGATAAAAAAAAAATATATATTAAGTAAATACATGGTCTGTAAGCAAAAGGAACATACTTATTTATTATTGAGAGAAGACACAAAAGAGCCCAAATCTACCACAAAACAAATATCCTGTACGAAATATGCATCTTCGAAGATAACTATCCATTCAAGGACTACTCTAATCAGTGTGCCTAGCTTGTTGTAGTGCTCATAGAGTCCTATTCTTGAATATCACCCCTGAACATTCTTCATTTTCAAAATCTGTCTCTCTCATAATGAAGACCAGCTCAGGAAGTATTAATAGGCTTAAATATGATATAAAAACTCTGGACTTTGTCAGCTTTAGAGTGTCAACAAGCTTTGCAGAAACTGAAAAAGACTGGTAAGCTGAGCTCCTTGGACAGACGAAATTCAAGATGTTTTGACATGTTATCATAATCTAACAAAATAACTAGGTTATATCAATAACGTAGAACATTTACATTATTTACAAGTGCTCATTAGGCTAGTGATCATACTACTTAAGTGAGGCAAATGCTTAAAGGTTTCTTCAAATTCCTAGGCAGTTACAATAGTAAGCTGAAATCTATATGACATTTGTCCTCTTGAAATGTTAATAGCTTTCTATGTCTGCTACTTATTACTAGTAAGGCACTTAGAGTAACTTCAATAAAGATGCTCTATAAATACAAAGATCACATTTTTCTCTTTTCAAATTCTGTTTCTCCCCTATAGTTGTAATTTGTGTTTTAACTTTGTAATCTTCCTAACGTTCATGTGATTTCTTCTTTGGATATAAGATAATATTTCAAACATCTGTCCTTAAGGAATTGCCATTATGTTATTGGAAATGCAAGGGTTCACTAAATTATAGACAATTATCAAATACCTAGTGTGTTGCTAAACTTGGAAAAAGGTTAAAATAACAAAGGTATGATTCAAGCATGAGATGATCAAGGAGAAATTTATTAAGATATGTTTGTGGTGATTGGAGGATAGAAATACATGCTAATGGATACATTTGCCAGGATCACGTTGTTTAGGGACAGGGTATAAAAGAGTTCGCGTAAACTGCCAAGAATGAAGGTATGTTAGTTAACTATTGGTACTGTTACAAATTACCATAAATACAGTCACTTAAAATGACAATTTATTGTCTTATCTTCCTGGAGAAGTATAACATAGGTCTCACTGGGCTAAAATCAAGATATAAGCAGAATTTCACTCCTTTCTGGAGGCTCTAGAGGAAAATAAACTTTTTGCCATTTCCAGATTCTAGAGGCTAGCTGGATTCCTTGGCTCATATACCCCCCTTCTTCCATCTTCAAAGCCAATCAACTTTTGATTTTTCTCTGTCCTCACAGTTTTCTTTGACCATAGCCAGGAAAGTTTCTGTACCTTTAAGATACAGTGATTAAATTGATCACACCTGGGCAATCCACAATAATCTTATCTCGAGGTCCTAATTTTAGGTACATTTGCCAAATTTCTATTGACATGTAAGGTAATATATTCACAAATTCCTAGGATTTGGATATGGACATCTTTGGGGAACCATTATTTTATCTACTATAGAGAATATTTCATGTATGCAGTACTTTTGTTTTCTTTTGTTTTTTATCAAACAATATTTTCTTATCAAACATTGTGTGAAAAGCTTTTTGTTAGATACCAACAGCAATAAATTAATATTTTAAAGAAATATATAAAAATAAAGATAAATACTTAGATGTATAAATATAAAAATAAATATAGTTGCAGATATTGCTATGTATAGAAATGTACATGGGTAATTTATATACATATGGATGAAACATGTATGTATGTATGAAATCATCGTTATATTTCCTAGTTTTTATGTTTTCTAAAATACTTAAAACAGGGTTGTGTGCAGAAGAGATACTTGACAAATATCTACTGATGAATAAAATGAAGGTTCCCTCCCTTTTTGCTATGTGTGTTTTTTTGAACTCCTGAAACTTTAGAAAGTGGCCACCATTGTAATGAGGCCCTGAGATCATCCTATTTTACTGACAAAATTATAGACAAAGCAGAAAGCAAATAAATTATTACATTACGTTTATCATTTTTTTTCCTATTTGAGCTCAGATAGAAAATAAGGACACCAATCTGCTGACCTTAATTCCTCATAGACTTGAACTCAAATGAAGACATATTCCCAACTGTGCCTTATCTTACAGTGCCAAGGACTGTAAGATACCATGTACTTATATTTCAATAACTGTGTGTGCACACAGGTAATTTATGAGTCATGTTGATATAATAGCATTGACAACTGGACGGTTTTTGCAATGGAGCCTCATAGGCAAGGGCTGATAGAAAGATGGCTCTCTTTGAGTTACAGAATTGTGCCAGAGAGACACAAAAAACAACAGACCCTGCAGTGTTGTCATTAATTCAAATAAATACTTGCTGAATAGATAGCCTGGGTACATAAACTTTCTCTTTAACGATATTTCAAAAAAGAGTTAACTTTTAATGATAAAGTGAGTCTTTCTTCACTGTGAACTTATTCTCTGGGACTGTGTCTGTAAAATATTAAATAATAAAAATGTCTGAAAAATAGAAATCAAGTTTAATTGAATTAAAAAATTCTCAATGAACAAACCCTTCAGGCTAGACACAGTGCCATGTACTGTTAAACACACTGTTGATTTAGGAGTTAAGTATGAACTTTGTTCTCAAAAAGCTAATAATTTAGTTGATATAGTAATGTAAAAGCACATCCAATTTTTTTATATATGTATGATAAGAAGAGCCATGAAGAGATACTACATCCAGGTCTTTGTAATAGAAAGTTTTATAAAAGAGATTTAGAAGATTTATAGATGACTTTTATCATATTCTTTATTTCTTATTTAGTAAAGTATTTTTTTTCTCTCAAGGCCCTTATACATTCTTTAAATTTCATTGAGGACACTGAAAAGTGTTTATATGAGTTATAGCTCTCAATATTTTTATGAGAAATATAAATTTAAAAAATCATTTATTATATTTATTTAAAAGTAA